>NC_139904.1:2690000-2705000 GCF_905171665.1 Trachurus trachurus
TTCGAATGCTGGTTTTCTACCCGGAAGTAGTTGTAAACAATAAGGCGATTCGTCCTATAGGCTTAATACAAATGCCATGACGGCCCGTTATTGCGACAAAACTGCACTGTTGCAAAGTCACGTTGCTGCATTGACATTTTATTTACATTTGCCTTGCACATGGATGTGACAGCAGCGGATGTTATGGCGTGTGTGACGTCATATCGGAGCCTTAATGTCAGTAAATTCGAGTAAAAATAGGCTACAGACTTTACTTATCCCGTGCGAATGCACCGCAAGAAACACAGATGTGGGGGGGTAATTTACAAATTACCAGACGTCCCCAGGTAATACTAAAAGTTAAACAGCTAACGGTTAGCCCTGCCAATTTACGATAACCATGATGACTAATTACACAGAAATAGTAATGAGTGTCCAATCATTGGTTTAATAGACGTTACAAACATCAGATTAGTCTAAACGGTGATAAAGTGATGTGAAAAATGACACAAATATAGTGAAACTCTCGTCTGTCACTATTGTTCTCATGCTGGTTTTCTACCAGGAAGTAGCCTATAAACAACAAGGCGATTCGCTCAATATTACAACCACATCCTCAACATCCTCTGTTTTTGTGTTGCCTTCAATAAAAACATAAATTCTTTTTTAAGAGCTTGTTAAAACCAGCCGCTCAGGTAGAGAAGGTACACTCTCCACCAGAGGACTTTTTATTTTTATTTTCAATCTGATTCTAAAGGAATTCGTTCTTGTCTGCAGGGATTTCTGTTGACCTACAAATTAATGGCTCCTGTGTGTGTGTGTGTGTGTGTGTGTGTTGGCGAGGAAACAACCTAGCTATTTGTCGTCTGTCACTGACGTTTCTTTTCATTTTAAATCTTTATATATGCTGTAGCTATATGCCGCCACATAAACAGAGAAGCTCCGGGTTGTTGTGAACGCACCACCAGCACACGGCTGGTGGTTTTTCCTCCTCAGAAACCATTTCATTTTCACACCCGGAGCGCACACCGGAGGAGGAAGAAGAGGAAGGAGAAGAAGAAGAGAAGGAGAAGGAGAAGAATTGCCCAGTCATAAGTTATTATGAATCATCTACGGTGGCCCACAGGGGACAGTCAGTCAGTGGAGGAACAGGGCAGAATGTAAAAAAAGGAGAAAAAGCCTAAAAAAAGCTCCATGTGAAAAAAAAAAAACTTTCTTTTTTCTTTTTGCCTGGAGCCTGGTTGACCTCTGACCTCTGGTGAATTCAAACCCAATTTCAAAACACACAATAATAAAATAAAAAAGGGAGTGAATAATTAACGTCATGTTGTGATCTGAACACAGCTGATTATAATAAAAGGCAAAAGAGGAGAAGTAAAACAGGAAGTTAATTGTTGAGGGACACGGCCGCGTTTCAAAAGATGAATAAAAGAAAAAAGATCAAAAAGTGTAAAAGCAAAAAAGATACAAAATAAAAGGAATACTGTAAAAACATGAGCTCCATGACAATGATAACACAAGAAGAAGGTGAAACATCCTCGAGAGTTTAGCTAGGCTATCATGTTTTTCAAGCCACTATCACCGTTTAGACAAATCTGAAATGATTTAAGAAACATTAGCCAAATATTTCTGTGTGTGTGTTTTGTGTTGCTATGTGTGGTATTTATTCAGTTTTGGGGAATCACGGTGTCTAGAAAGCATCAGTTGCTGCAGCTGACAGGGACAGTAGCTAAGCTAACGGCAGCAGCAAAGCTAACGGCTGTAGCTAAGCTAATGGCAGCAGCGAAGCTAACGGCAGCAGCTAAGCTAACGGCAGCAGCTAAGCTAACGGCAGCAGCTAAGCTAACGGCAGCAGCAAAGCTATTGGCAGCAGCTAAGCTAACGGCAGCAGCAAAGCTATTGGCAGCAGCTAAGCTAACGGCAGCAGCAAAGCTATCGGCAGCAGCTAATTGAGTAACTGAGTTATTAAAGTTAAACAGCTAACGGTTAGCCTTGTTAATTTAAAACAACCATGACTAATTACAAAGACATGCACACAGAAATAGTAATGCTTCATAGGTTTTATAAACTTTACAAAGTGACGTGCAGTGGCCTCTAGGACAGGGTAAGTTAGGCAGACGATCACAGACACGGGGGTATTCGGCAAATCAGCTTATCACACAAGAAAGTCACAACAAACAGGTTTTGCACAATGGTTTGCACAGATAAGTCTTTAAATGTGTGCATTGCAACACCTTCACATCACAATCCACGCCATCTAACGTTACAGTACACAGATCAGCTGTTATTAAAACCCAACTCATCAATAACAGGATCACGACATTGGACCACCGCTAAGCTAACATTACACAACAAACCGTTAACAATTAATCCACACTCAAACCGAAGCAACAATAATGTTAACTGTACTCAACAAGCTGTTATTACAAGGTTTACAACAGTCAGATATGACAGACAAGTGTGTGTGCCTGTGTAAGACAGAGAGAGAGAGCGAAAGTCTGTAACCTGTTAGCTGTTAGCTACCGTAGCTCAGGCGTCGGTCTCCCGTCAGGTAAAAGCTGCCGTTTATTCCTCAAATGAAGCTCATGAAGTCATTCAGCCTCTCCGGTCCAGTTATCCATCACTGCTGTTGAATTAGCCGCTAAACTGCTGGAAGCTAAAACCGAGGGGCCGTCTGTTTGTTTACAATTCACAAAAGCAACGTGAACGTACGTGCCCCTCACACTCAGTAGAGTTACATGTGAGGCAGCGTAGTCTCTGCCTCCCTTGGCGTACATGTAAGTCTATGGGGGGACAAACTGCGCATGCGCAAACAGCCACATACACACCGTCCGGGCAGAAGAGGCAGAGCAGCTCTGTGCCTCTCTGAAATACAACGACCAAATGCTGACATTTAAACCTATGGTAAAGTTATCTGAAATAAAAAATAATAATTAAACCTTAGATTACAGGTAACTAGCTAAATAATTTAATTATTCCTGACAGCCTAGGTGAGACACTGCCTCACCTGCCTCCCCTGACTGCACGTTGTGAAAAATGAGATAAACTTTCGTCTGTTCAATATTACAACCACATCCTCAACATCCTCTGCTTTTGTGTTGCCTTCAATGAAAACATAAATTCATGGGAAAAACGAGCGCTAGTGGTCAAAATAGTTACCATAATGACAATTTACTGGTCAACAGTCTGTTTGTGTCTATTTATAACAGCTTCTTCCTCCTCCTCCTCCTCCTCCTCCTCCTCCTCCTCCTCCTCCTCCTCCTCTCTGTGTTCCCCTGTCTCTTTTATCACCTTTTCTTTTTCTCTCTGTTGTCTCTCTCTCTGTCTTAAATGCCTTCAAGTCATTTCCCCCAAGTATCTTTTCCTGTCTCCGTCTTTCTCCCTCCTCTCCCTGATCGTCTCCCTCCTCCTCCCTCCTCCTCCTCCTCCCCTCCCTCCTCTTCCTCTCACTGTCTCTCCTCGTCATTTCCACTTGTCAGGCTGAAGGGAGCAGACAAATGGATGGACAGATGAATACCCAGATCTGCAGAGGGGCAAGAAGAATGATGGAGCGATGAAATAAAGGAGTGACGGTGCATGACAGCGCTCAGCTGAGCCCAGTCAGGGCCTGGGAGGGAGGGAGGGAGGAGGAGGAGGAGGGAGGGAGGGAGGGAGAGAAGGGAGGGGAGGGGAGGAGGGAGCAGAAAGAGACAGAGGAGAAACAGAGACACTGGAGGAGGATGGATCTTAAAACCATATGTGACCAATCATCTATTAAAGCAGAAGTAAGCGATATTTTTGTGTTAATATAAGTCTTAAATAGTTGTATCTTCCGACAACAATCACTTCTATAGAGTGTTTGGTCTGAAACACGGGTCTGTCAGTCACTCTGCTCTGCTCTGAGCCGAGGAGAAAACCTTCCTTGTATCCTACAACCTTTATCCAATGAGGAGAGAGAACGGCATAAAGGGGCGGTCCTCTCTGTGTGTGCAGCCAAGGGATGCGCCTGAATGTGGTGACGTAGGGACGAGGACCAATAGATCCATGACGAGGGCGGGGGCTGCTAACTCCATCGGCTGACAAGACGTTATGGTGCGTTCAAGGTAACCCGTAACTCGTGTTTTTCCGACCTGTGAAGTCGTACCAGTTCGATCTGGTACGAGTTCACGGGTCAGAAGTTACGAGTGGCCGTTATAGTGACTTTCACAGGTAAAACAGGTCGGAGAAACACGAGTGGGTTGCCTGGAACGCTACAAAGTCGTAAGTCGTGACTTGAAGCTGTAACTTACGGTTTCAAAAGCCTGCCTGGAACGCAGCATTAGCCAAAACGACCGGATCGCTTACTTCTGCTTTAATTAATGGTGGAAATGCTGGGCGAGCCGACCAGCGTTTCCTTACTTTCGGCTTCGCGGATGCTGCCCGGCGAGTCATGAGAATAATGCCGCCGAATCGCCATTTAAGGTCGGAACTACGACGGTATCTGATCGTCTTCGAACCTCTGACTTTCATTGTTGATGAATGAAAACATTCTTGGCAAGACGTCCATCTTGCGCCGGTCCAAGAATTTCACCGTGCGCGGAGGCTCATGGTAAATGTAGTATGAGAACACTTTGCTTTCCAAAACTCCTCGTTGTCCCTTTAATGTTCTCTCATCTAATTAGTGAAACGACAGAGACTCATCTGCTTTTCACTCCCACTGATCCTGAGTCAGTTCATACAAACACTGGACAACTGATACCGCCTGCAGCAGTTCATGATAAAGGAAAGAGGCCTCTGGTTCGATTCCCGGCTCCACTAGGATGCTGTATCTCCAGTTTCAGGTTAAAACTGTTGCTGGACACTTTCATCATCATCATCATCATCATCATCATCATCATCATCATCATCATCATCATCATCATCATCATCATCATCATCATCATCATCATCAGCTGCAGCAGCAGCAGCAGCAGCAGCAGAGAGCGAGGTAATCAAAGCGAACACAAGCTGCCGAGTGTGAAGCTCCAGCTGTTTCCAGCTGCTGTGACTCTTCCTCCCTTCACCTGCTCTCTGAACTGTTTCACTGTGACTTTTTTTGGAACATTTTACTCTTTGTTCTTCATCTCCTTCTTCTATCACTGACCTTTTAAAGACAAGGTCTAGTTATTTTTGGTGTTTAATTTAGATCTTACCGCCTCACTACCTTAGGATAAAGTTTTAGGAATAATATTTTATGCCTTTCAAAATGTATTTTTTTCATGTTATGCTTATTTCTATTCTGAACTTTTTTTTTATCCTGCTTAGTTTTGTTTTACTTTGTTTTTTGCTACATGTGTCTGTGAGGGGTCGGGTATTTTAACTTTTAACCTAATAAAGTTGGATTGAATTGGAGCTGCAGACCTGTGAAGTAGTTTCAAACATGAACTTTATGGTTATATATATAACTTTATGTACAATATAGAGACTCAGGCTCAGTAAACATCACTGTGGTCAGTGTGGAAACATCTTTTGGCCCTTTTCCCTCTCTATAGAGAATAAAACCATCGCCCGGCCTTATATTTCCTTGCTCTTGTTTTTTGACTCTCCACAAGCAGACCATAACATTTCCACAACAGCATCACCCCAGGGCGGGCGAGGGTCCAAGGGAGCTGAGCCGATACTAAACCGTGACGTCAGCCGACTGGAGGAGTCAGAGTGTGACGTCCAACATGAGAATCAAACCTGCTATTTTTTTTTTTTTTAAACACACCTGCGACAGCGACCATTGATCTGAACTGAGGCGGTTGTTATTCTTTCATGCTGCTGTGCTGTAAACCAAACCGTTGTGGTCCGTGGCCGAGGTGCAGAAGAGTTCGTTTGGAGCTGAAGAGAGGATCCAAAAAAAAAGAGAGAGCTGGATGGAGCGACAGTAGCGGCCGTGCTAATCCAATCCAATCCAATCCAAATGTATTTGTTAGGCACTTTAAAGCATCCACAGTGGACCAAAGTGCTGTACAGAATAAGAAATAAAAGACATAACAGCTTATATAAAGCATACAATTACAAATGAAATACAGTGTCATGCAAAAGTTTGTCCACACCTGGTTTAAAGTTTCTGTTAATGTGAACAGTTCAGTAAGTGGAAGATGAAATGATCTCCAAAAGACATAAAGTTACAGATGACACATTCCCTTTACCTTTTAAACTATATAATTATTATTTTATTTTCAGAGTGTGTAAATAGTAAATCTCTTGTCTGATACTTTGGTCAAAGTTCTCTGAGAGCTCAAGTGTCCTGGGTTTCCCATTCTTCTGCAGGCTGCTGCTTTGTTTCCCTTTTTCACTCTGAAACTATAGAAAACTAAAATAACACACTGATATTGATTAAAATATTGGAAAAAAAAGAGTGTTTCATGTTTAACTTTATGTCTTTTGGAGATCATTTCATCTTCCACTTGCTTCTCCCAACTGTAACAGACATTATATTGCCTTATTGTGTTTTTATTGAGTGTATGTAAAGTGATGAGCCCTGTCAAAGACAAATTTCTGCTACCCTTGGGGCAGACAATAAATGATCTATCTATCTATCTATCTATCTTTTAAACCAGGGGGGCCAACAATTTGGCATGACACTGTACAGTATGTCTTTTAATTGATGTCATTTGTAATTGTCATGCCTTATATGAGCTGTTATGTCTCTTATTTCTAATGTCCTTTATTTATCACAAAAAGTTAACGTGTTACTACATGCTATGACGACCGCGCCCATGTTGAGGAGAAACCATGAAGTAGGCTAGTTATTTGTAATGGAAAATGACCTAAACAGAGTCGAGTAGAGTGGAAAAGGGCCATGTGTCTCACATTTTCTACATTTAGTCTGAATTTATGAAGCTTTTTGGACTCACACACACTCACACACACACACACGCTCCCCTCTACATGTGCAGCCTGTAACATGAGATCGCTTTACAAATGTTTTACATTTCCTGAATGGATGTGTAGCAGCAGCAGAGTCACATCACTGTGATTATGTAAATGGGACCGTTCTCAGGGATTTTAAAGTCAAACACGAGGATCATCTCAAGCATTTTGCTGTCGTTGTTAAAGTTAAACTGTGACTGGAGGAGTGTCTCTTTCATTTTCATTTTCCCTGCAGACATTTTTTTGTTGGACCATCATGATTGACACACAAAAAAAAAGGAAAACGAAATATGTTTCAATAAAAATCTGGGATCTGGTCTGAAATCTAATCTCTACAATCTGAAATCTAAAGTAGGCCACAACTTAGTTCTTCCACATTCATCACGTTCCAGCTCCACCAACATTAGATTTTATGTGCGGGGTGTTTAAGACCACCCCGTGCCGTGATCAGTAATCCCTCATGGTATGGTAAATCCCATAATTACTGGATTTAGGTGCAGAAAGTAGCTTCAAAAGCAGAGCAGAGCCTGGTGGATAAACACGTCTCACTGCATTTTCTTTCTCTCTCATTTAAGAACTAATAAAACGTGCCGTAGTCTCATGAGAGCTGCACCACATCCGCGATACGACACAATAAAGATTCTTAGAAAAACACAAGCGCCGCTCGTAATTTATCATGTTTCAGGAGGCTCTGAAATATCACAATGTACAGAATAAAACCCAAGAGGGGCGTCGCTCTGTGGGATTACAGGTGGAGGACTGACACCAACCGGCCCATAATCACAGCTGAAACACGTCCTTCAGGGGATTATTATTACTATTGAACTGAGGAGTTCTCCCTGAAGAACCAAACACAAAGAAAAGAACTAAAGGACGAGAAGAAAGCAGACGGAGACGGTGACATCACTGTTCGTTGTGTTGACTTCTAATGCAGCTTAAAGGGATAGTAGCATTTTTTTAAAAGTGTGGTTGTATGATCTACAAATAGCCCCTAAGTACTTTAATTGCAGTAGAAGACTCTCTGCACTCCTCCCGTTAGCAACGCCAGCCCATAATAGCCCTGCCCAGAGATTTACAACATACAGTGTTGTGAACAGACCCAAAGAAACGGCCTATTTTCGCGGCCTAAAAGAGGTTTTACGTGAAAAAAAAATACACAGTTCCATTGTTCGCTATAATATAATTTTTTCCAGCCCCTCAAAGTGCAGGAAAAACACAGTTTTTCTTTGGACCTAACCAACTCACGTATCCCTCCGCCCAGGGTTAGCGCCCGCCGATCAGCAGTTGGTTCGGTCCAAATAAAAACTGTGTTTTTCCTGCACTTTGAAGGGCTGGAAAAAATTATATTATAGTGAACAATGGAACTGTGTATTTTTTTTCACGTAAAACCTCTTTTAGGCCGTGAAAATAGGCCGTTTCTTTGGGTCTGTTCACAACACTGTATGTTGTAAATCTCTGGTCAGGGCTATTATGGGCTGGCGTTGCTAAAGGGAGGAGTGCAGAGAGTCTTCTACTGCAATTAAAGTACTTAGGGGCTATTTGTAGCCTTTAAAAAAATGCTACTATCCCTTTAACTGAGTCTGAAATAAAACAACGGCTGTGAGGATGTTCACTTTCACGCCGGCTGAACGAGCTCAGGATGATTCTTCTGTTCTGCACCTCGTGTCCGTCCGGTTACGCTCCATTAAATGTGGAGACAGGAGGTCAGAGTGTCCGTGCAGAGGACAGGAGGACGCGTCCTCTCGTTAGCCACCAGGCTCTTAGTTAAAGTTACAGTTACATCAGGTGTGAAAAACTTTCTGTACACGTTCTCCTGCAGCTTGTTGCTCAGTCTGGTTCTGTTCGGTCCAAAACGTGTGACAGAAGTTAAAGGGATAGTTCAACATTTTGTCAAATTGGCCCATTACCATAATTGTCGGTGCAAGCTATTTTTAGAACGGCGGAGCAGAGCCGTGAGCTGCTCAGAGCTACGCTACAGAGGCTCATGGGATTTCTTGGTTTCCCTCCTCAACAACTCCACAACGCTCTGGTGGACAAGTTGTGACCTGCACATTCACCACGCTACGAGATAATAACACAACGTTACCACACAGAGTTGTTTTAGTGGTAAATTCATACAAAACAGCTGATGCGCGTTGCCTTCAGGGACAGTTTTTCATCAAGCAGTCTCTGTATTTCCCTCTAAAACAACTCTGTCTGGTAACGTTGTGTTATTATCTCATAGCGTGGTGAATGTGCAGCTCACAACTTGTCCACCAGAGCGTTGTGGAGTTGTTGGATTGTGTATTTGACGAGTTTGATGTGGGAAACCAAGAAATTCCTTTAGCAGCTCGCCGCTCTGCTCCACCGTTCTAAAAATAGCTTGCACCGACAATTAAAGGTAACGAACCTACTGCTATGACTATAGGGATTATGGCAATGGGCCAATTTGCCAAAATGTTGAACTGTCCCTTTAAAATAAATTGTTAACATTAGACCCCTACAATGACTCCAAACACACTGTCCAATCCATGCAGCCTCACACATTCACTGACTGCTGCATTCATGCACATTGCACAGTTCAATGTCATCTTTCTCTCTTTTATTCATCTCTATTTTAGGCCTTTTTTGTAATGTGAAGGGATGAAAGAGTTTCATTGCATGGTTTCTACTCTGCATGTGACAATTAAACGTCTTTAATCTTGAACACTCGCCACACGACGTCTCTCTGAAATGCATTTATTTATAACATATGTAAACACAGGGTGCAGCATTATTAGCGTGTTATTGAACAGAACTGAAACTGAATGTGTCAGGAAAGAGTCAAAACAGATAATATTCATGTTGTTGTCATTATTAAACAAAATAAAGAAAAGTTCACTCATGTTAATCACTGTAGAAAAACAAAGTGTAATATTAGAAGATAAATATACCTCATATCTATTTATATGACAATAAAAGATTATATTAAATTCATTTGATGATTTGAATATATCTGCATTAACATAACTATATCATCTAAAGCTTCTTTTCTTACAGTAATTAATAACATGTTTCAAAGCGACGACGCCCATTTCTGATAAAGGCCACACCCACTCTCTGTTTGAATCCAGACAGACTGAATGCATTCAGACGTTAATATTCAAATGAGCTCAAACTTTATTGTCATTGTGCTGCAGTGCATTACAACACCATTAAACTAAATGAAGTGAGCGAGATAAAATGAAACATTTCCAGTCTGTTAACCACACACACTTCTTATCTTACATTATTTATTTATTTTTTTGTGCTCCCAGTTTTTTCTGCTTCTTGTTTTCTGGGTTATTGAGTTCAGCATTTAACACGCGACCTTGTGGCACGTTGAAAAGACCGAACCTCCCTCAGCTTCACTCTAAAAAAACTCTTTGTCCAGATGTTCAGGATCACCTGAATGGAGCATTGTGATTAAACACAGAGTCCACCGTGTTGTATGAAATAACTACAAGTGTTCAAAGCCATTATAGTTGGAATTCAGCTGCATTTACCTCGCGAGTCACTGAGTCGAATCAAATCCAATGCAACAATACAGGAAATATATTTCTATACAGGAGCGGCATTCAGCTCCTGCAGCGAAACAACAGCACATACACACACACGGTGATTCACCGCTCATTAAAATTCATGTGGAGACGACAAAGTTTGAAGCAGCACCACTGGTGTATGTGGAATATAATGTTGACACAGATGGTGCTAAGGGGTGTCAATAACAAAACCAGTGAGGAGCGACTCTAAAGTACAGAACAGAACAGAACAGTGTGTTTGTCTGAGAAACCCTGACAGACAACTACTTCATTGTATTTGTGCACCTGAACAATAAACAGCTTATAGATATGTTTCCCAGTGCAGAAGTATAAATCAGTTTACATTCATTAAAAGACCCGAAGCACAATGGAGCTGATTAAACTTCACTGTTTCCTAGAATCTATTAAAGTGACTTGATCAAAGTCTGATGAACGTCTCAGACCGTGATCCTGAGTCCTGATTTTAAAACCACAGCGTCAACACAACCTGCAGACGAGACAACAACAGAAAAGACAATTTACTGCCGAAGACAAAGAGCAGACGGAGACAGAGACTGATGGGAGATCAGAGGAGAGGAGGTCGACGCCGAGGTCGACTTTATTCACTATAACGGAGAATTCAAAGCTGCTTTTACAACCGAGGAATCACAACCTGACGCTCAACATGAGGAAGGGAAAAACACCTTCAAAGAAGAGTGATGCTACATTCAAATGGAATTGGCAGACAGACGACCGCCACGGGACGGAATGCGAAAAACAAACAAGCGGACCAACAAAACGACAACATGTTGCTATGCTGATAAATTTGTGTCTATAAGGGCGCTTTCACACCTATCTTATTTGGTTCGGACTTTCTGACTTTTCAGTTTGATCCGAACCTAAATTCCAGGTGTGAAAGGTTCCAAGGACCACGTTCCGCACCAAAGGACCAAAATTTGGTCCGACTAAGGAGGTGGTCTTGGTCCGGACCGAACGAACCAAGGTTTGGACTTTTTGCAGTGTAAAAAAAACAACTTTTTGTTGGTTCGGACCTTCGTTATCAATGACAGGAACTGACTCAGCAAAACAAAACTAGCCTAGCAGCAAAATCAGAGACGTTTTATAAGACAAAATGAGCCGCGGGAGTAGTATTACAACGGGAAAAAGGTGGCTCGCTTGATTCATTTAATGTAAACAGGAAGTAACGTCAGAAGCCGGCCGACCTAACAACGCAGCGTAACCAAAACAAAATCAGCCGTGGAAGTACACAGATGAAGTGTCCAGTAGGTTTGTCTTGTAAAGTCTGTTATTCCATTTACAGTGCGAAACCAAAACCAACCGGACCAAATTTAAACAATGTAACAAAACACAAACCTTGGTTCGGACTTTCAGGTGTGAAAACGCCCTTATTATCATAGCTATACATACAGTATATGGCAATAAAATACAGATTTCTCTTGATATTGCATTGCAAACTGAAACTTATGTTGAATTCCTTACAAAACGTCACTTACGGTTGTGAATTCCGTGGCAGGATCACAGTGTATCCCTCCACCACTGGAAACTAGTTCCAGGTTCCTCTCTCAATCTCTGAGTCATTGAAATATAGCAGAGAATATGAAGTGTTTGTGAATGTTTTTGCAAAATGAAGAAGCTGCAACGTGATGTTACTGAGAGACACTGTGTCCATGAGAGAGGGACGGACAGACTAATGGATGGATGGATGGATGGATGGATGGATGGATGGATGGATGGATGGATGGACGGACGCAGCTTCGACTGGACTGCTGCCGGGAGCAGAAACATAAAAATCACTCAGGTAAAAGTTAGGAGAGAGACAGTAACAGGCTGCGAGTGTGAAGTGTGGAGATAAGTCGACATTATAGCACATCGATGTCAGAGAGACGTTCAAGGACACGGATGGATGAGTGAGCGTGGAGACAGGACGGACAGGAAATGAAACTTATAAAAGAGCGAAGTGAAGACGTCGGACGAGAGCAGATATATAATATGGTGTGAGATGGATGGAAGGACGGAGGGATGGATGGATGAGCGGAGGTACAGAGAGAGACGTGACAAGGAGGAGATCCTTTAAAATGAAAAAGCGTTTGATCGAGATGAACAGAGGGAAGAAAGAACAGAGTGCAGGTGTGTCGAGTGCGAGTGCGCTCACTATTGTACATGTACTCAAAGACTGTGTGTGTGTGTGTGTGTGTGTGTGTGTGTGTGTGTGTGTGTGTGTGTGTGTGTGTGTGTGTCCGAGTTAAACTGACAGATGGAGACTGATGAAAAGAGGGGGATGTGGGGAGTGAGAGGTGAGAGGAGGAGAGAGCGATGAGACAGATGTGACAGGAGGGGGGAAGAGAGGAGGAGGAGGAGGAGGAGGAAAAATGGTCTTTGTCTGCCTCTCTCTCTTTTTTTCCCATCATCCTTTTCTTCTCCTCTCTCTCTCTCTCTCTCTCTCTCTCGCTCCAATATTAGCTGCTGAATGAGTCGAGTAAATAAACCAGAAGCCACTTCGTTGCTTGGAAGCAGTTTTTAAAAACCACACACAAGGACGGCTTATTGATTGCTGCACACATGCACACACACACACAAATATGCACACACACATACCAGTGTAGCCTACGTCTTCCTCCTCGGTGAATGAGCAGAAATAATGATTAAAAAAAGAAAAAAAACCTCACATCCAATAAAGCCGTAAAAACACGGAGACGCTGCACACGCACGCACTCGTTTTAATTAACTATTGACAGATGGAATATTTGCTCCACAAGTATCTACTGTACACACACCACATAATAACTTAACAACCGCACAAAACTCTCGCTAAGTGCGATCAACAGCAGACGCTGGAAAGTTCAACACCTAGGCTCATCGTACTGTAGAGAGAATGGGATTATGAAGCCGACTGTGTCTTTATTTAAATCCACACAATAACAAGGGAACTTTTATTTTTAACAAACACCCAGAACAACAGCAGTTTAGTGATTTTAATGTTTTAATCACAGTAGCTGTGTTTCCATCCACTGAAATATTCATGTGAATAAAGTTGGTAAAAGTAAGTTTCAAACTAAGAGCTTTGAATCGGATAAAATCCTGTGCGTAATGACATCGCATATTGCTTTGCGATCAATCGATTGGTGCATCCAATACATCTTTTTGCTTTTTAAGGTTCAGTGCAACCGAACGTTACCAGCCAGAGTTGTTTTAGAGGTAAATTCAGATGAAAAACTGTCCCTGAAGGCAACACGCATCAGCAGTTTTGCATGAATTTCTCTCTAAACCAACTCTGTGTGGTAACGTTGTGTTATTATCTCATAGCGTGGTGAATGTGTAGGTCACAACTTGTCCACCAGAGCGTTGTGGAGTTGTTGGATTGTGTATTTGATGAGTTTGATGAGGGGAAACCAAGAAATCCCATAATGAGCCTCCGTAGCGTAGCGTAGCTCTGAGCAGCTCACGGCTCTGCTCCGCCGATCTAAAAACAGCTTGCACCAACGATTAAAGGTAACGAACCTACTGCTATGACTATAGGGATTATGGCAATGGGCCAATTTGCCAAAATGTTGAACTATCCCTTTAAAATGTGACCGTAATTCACATTTATCCAGCAAAGAACTGTTTCCATCAGCATTTATCAATCAAGAGAAAATCAAGCGACATCGACAGGACAAACTTTGTGTTGATATTCATGATATTGAATAAAAATGTTACTATTTCTGTTTCCAAAAGGCATTTTTAATTTGATATAACTTCCTGTAATGTGGATGGAAATGTACTGTAGCTAGTGTCTGTCAAAAAAGTTTCTCCTGATGCAAATTAAAAAGTCAGAGGATGGAAGTTGTTTCATGTTCAAACTAAGTTCACCACTGACTTTCATTTTAAATATTTTACACCAGCAGTTTTCTTGATCGAACAGGTTTTTAAGTGTTTGTTTCTGGACGGTTTTCATTGGTGTATAATCTCCCGGCCCGACTCTGCGTGATCTGCATGAGGATGAAACTCTCCCCTAGTTGATTCATTCTCCTCCTCCACCACCACCACCCTGTGTGTGTGTGTGTCTGGGAAACAGTAATCTCCACATGCAGCCATTCACATCCCATAAATCTCCCAGCACTAAGTTTACAGCAAACTTAAAAAAAAAAAAAAAAAAAAAAACTTTCTGTAATGATCAATCAAGGCGCTGGGCTCTCTGCAGGCTGCTCTGCTTTTTATTAACGGACCAACATTATGAAACCTTTTCGGTGGGCAGAAAAAAAGAAGAAAAAACAAGATGGTTTTTCTTCTGCTCCACTCCTGTGTCCACTCAACAGATCAATAGTTTTAATGATATTTATGAAATCAGTCGGCCTGATAATGACACTGTGGCGGACCGAACGGACGGACACTTGGCTCTAAATCCTCCTTTTGGAGTTTGTAAACGACACAAACAGTCGTTTTAATGAAGCACATATTGATCCTGGTCCTAGTTTATGATGTTTATTGCAAAAGAGGATGGAAATCTTTAAAATTCACGCCTCAGATTCTGTGAAAAAGTGTCAAATAATAAGAAAACGACATCATCGTTAAATGTAAAGATTAGTGTTTACGCTTCTCCTGACTTTTATTTTGAAGGGTTAAGCCATGAGAAGATCTAAAAAAA
>NC_139904.1:2710000-2800000 GCF_905171665.1 Trachurus trachurus
CTCTGTTCCTCCTCATTAAACACTTCAACTGGGGCGGTATGTGTGTACGGTGGCCTGTGAGTCACTAAAAAGCAAAAAAATATAACAACTACCACGCTTCAGAGAATCTGCAGTGACTCTGCAGGAAACTCCAGCTGGTTCTCCCACACTGTGACTGCCAGGAAGAAGATTAAACATCAAAAAACTTAAATAATGTTGTTATTTGGTAGACGTAACCTCTTTGAACCAGCAGCTTTCTCAATCAATAGCAAAGTTCAAACCTTCAAGCTGGAGGACGCTGGTGGAAAAAAAAAACAACCAAACAAAAAAACCACTCTAAAGATGATTTAACGCCTCGTCTCATAAAGGAAGAAGAAGGAGAAACAGCGGAGGTTGTTGCAGCGGCGCTGAGAATAGCAGCGAATGAATGAGGATATAAATGGTGCTGCACTTATGAGCTTTCCTCATCTCGTCAGCCACTCACAGCTCCACAAAGGAAACACGTTATTCACCCATACACACACACACACACACACACACACGATACACCAGGGGAAAATTTTCGTTCAAGTACTCTTCAGAAATGTGGGATTGTAGAGAAATCAAAGCACAAACCTTGGACAATTAGTTTAGCTAATCTACGGTGGCCCTGAGGGCTCAAACCACCATGTCTAAGGTAAACACATGGGAAAAAAGTAAAAAACAAATTAAAACACAAACAACTTCAGTCAAAACATCTCCATCAGCCACGTTAGTCACAGGTTTGTGTGTGTTTTTGTGTTTTGAGCCTTCAGGGCCACCGTACAGAGATGCCCTGCAGCACTGTTTCATTTCTACATTGGACGTTATTTATTTTAAATACTTGATGTTGCAACATTAATATCTTGGCACAAGCCAGATATGAAACATCCACAACTGGACTTGGATCAGATTCAATCACAACCTGTTGAAACATTAAAGATGAACTCTGAAAGTCTGGTCTCTTTTCTGCTGTTTTGCTAAATCTCCTCCCGCTGCCGGTGAGAAATCAATCCATGGAGCGGTGGATAAGGTTATTTATCATCTACCATGTTACCATGTGTATATTTGTGTAGTTTTATCTGTCATAGACAAGAGATTACAGGTTACAAGTCATTTATTTAACCAGCACTAGGACTCTGAAGCTGGGAGTTAAAGTTATAGTTCAACATTTTGGCAAACTGGCCCATTGCCATAATCCCTATAGTCATAGCAGTAGGTTTGTTACCTTTAATTGTCGGTGCAAGCTATTTTTAGAACGGTGGAGCAGAACCGTGAGCTACTCAGAGCTACGCTACGTAGGCTCATTATGGGATTTCTTGGTTTCCCTCATCAAACTCATCAAATACACAATCCAACAACTCCACAACGCTCTGGTGGACAAGTTGTGACCTGCACATTCACCACGCTATGAGATAATAACACAACGTTACCAGACAGAGTTGTTTTAGAGGGAAATTCAGAGACTGTTGATGAAAAACTGTCCCTGAAGGCAACGCGCATCAGCGGTTTTACATGAATTTACCTCTTAACCGACTGCTAAAACTATAGGGATTATTATTATGGCAATGGGCTAATTTGCCAAAATGATGAACTATCCCTTTAAAGCAAAACCCAATAATGCGCATACATCCAAAATAGTGTACGTATAAATATTCATTTGTTTCCAAAGGCTGGATGATTTGGCTTGTTGATGATGATAAAGAAGATGGTTTTACAATAACTCCTCCACCCACAGACACATTTTAATTAATCTTCCACTTACTGGATTGTTTCTGTCTTTAGACATTAACTCATCAAACTTCAGCTTCTCTTAAAGAGAGAAATCAAAAGTTAAAACAATTACACTACTCTGTAACCCTGGAGATGGAGGAGGAGGAGGAGGAAGAGGCTCCTCGCTTCAGGGGGGGTTGCCAGGTTGTGAATCCCACAACAGGTAGAAATCTATCAAACACAAGCAATTTCTTCACACCAGTGGCCCCATTACACCTGAGAACAATGCAGCAGAGTGCGTTGTCGTCGCCACAGAGGGCGAAACGCCTCGGCGGCTTTTATCACAAGCTGAGAGGAAGCGCTGAGCGTTGTCACATATCACATCTACCAGCAAATCTTTTTAAAATGAAAAAAAGAAAAGAAAAAAGCAGTGATTACACTTTACAGTCATTTCAATCAAGTCACTTCCCATCTCCTCTGCTGCTGCTGCTGCTGCTTCGCCTGCAGCGACACAGAAGCGTCTCTGTGTGGAAACTTGTTCAGCTAATCCAGCAACATGCTGATACCCCCCTCCCCGCTGCGCAACGCAATTTATTTGCCTCTATCTGCACCGAGGGGAGATGAATCACACAGGGAACAGGGTGCAATCCCACTTTTAACCCCCCACCCAACACTATACTGCACACACATAAAATACACACACGCACAGGAAGCAGAGACACGAGCATACGTAACAATACAACCAGGGCTGCAGCTTCTTATTATATATACGTAAATATAGATATTATAACATCTAAACCAAACAACTGCTTATAGTTTTTCTTTAAAGTCTCTTGGCAGTCCTGTTAGTAAAAAAAAAAAAGACTCTCAAAAAGTACCTCGTCAGTCAAACCATGTACCATCAAACATGATAAGACATTTATTGTCATGTTTTTTCCCGTTCTTTTTCTCATTATTACATTCATTATCATTGTTTTGCATCATTCATTCATGTATGTATTTTTCCTTACTTCCCTATATTTACTGTATACTGTAATCACTTACTTTTCTACCTATTTTTCGTTATTGTTTAATTATTCCTTATATTCTTTTCCTTACCTCTAACAAATTTGGTTCTTGAATGCAGTATGTTCTTCCCGGGTGAGGTTTTCATATAAGCCCTTTTGGGTTTCATACCTCCCCTTTGCACATCCCAGTCATGATGATTGTTCATGCTGTTTTAAATGATATGTTCATGTAAAATAAATAATAATAATAAAAAAAGACAGGACACTCCCAAACTAATTTTCTTTACTAATCTAATCTCTCTGGAAAGACTTGGACGTGTCTCTGAGATAAATATTATCTTTCACATCCTTCGGAAAGTTATAGAAAAACATCTCATCATGTCTTAACCTTCAATGTCATGTTCTCATATATAATCCATATAATGTATCCATCCTTTCTTTCATGTTGTTTATACTCTTTCTATGTGTGTACATAGATGTTTTGTTCAATTCAATTCAATTCAATTCAGTTCAATCTTTACATGAGTTTTCCAGGTCAAGGACTCGGACTACAATCAGACTACGTGCAGTAACTCACAGACGGCCATCTTGTGTCGGTCCAACCGCTCTGGCTCAGTAAAGTGGGTGATCCAGTCATCTGCACTAAAAAAAAACTACTCATATCTCAGTGAAATCTTGTCCGTATATCGCTATTACTTTAACTATTTGCATAATTATTAAATTTTTTTTTCGTGATTTTAAGTATCCAGTATCATAACTGCATTTCTGACTTTCGTAGCAAACCAAACTGTTTTAAAATCGGTTCATCGGTCGTCTTCTTATATATATCTATGTGTTTTCCAGCCTGTCTTCTCTCTGCCTTCATTCTCTAATCCAAAATCACCTGTCTGCTTCCCTTGGCCTTGTGGGAAATGTAATTTTCCAACTTGGCTGACCTCTGGAGACCTCCATGTCCTGCCACTAGGGGAATGTACGTTATCTTCCCTACATGAGACCACAATATATACTGCACAGTTATTTCATCCATTAATTGAGTAAATGCGTAGTCAAAAGGAGAAAAGGACAAAAAAGACGAGCAGTTATTGTGATGCACTGATGAATGCACCTGATAAATATCATATCTGATCCTTAATCTCTCTAACCACCTGGTATTTAAGTAATAAAGGTCTACGCTGAGCACGTCGTATCATGTGAAATTGAATTATCTAATTACTCGTGTCTAAATACAGTGTAATAAAAATTATTCACCAGCTCCCTGCTAAATATCACACACTGATATGTGGACAGAAGTGCTGCAGCACACCTGTCCATCACTGACTCAGGTGTTTGAGAGAGGCTGCAGCTGGACTCTGGTTACCTGGCAACCACCTGTGCAGTGCGGTTGTTTGACCTTTTTTGCACCTTTTGCTCCACTGAAGAGAAAATCTGAACGCTTCAACTGATGGACACATTTTGGACGTTTTTCTTTTCCCTCTGTTTCCAAAACTTTGTGGACACAGTTTTGGGTGAAGGCCGATTTTTTTTTTTTTTTGACTTTGTCCCCCCGGTGCACAAAACAAAACAAAAAAAAACACACACACACACAGTCCATGAATCCACGGCTGGGTGAGTCTGGGTGCAGAAGAACTTTGACGAGCCCCTCCCTACAGCACCACAACAACCCCCCCACACCCCCGCTGAGCCCTGACCTCAACCCCATCGGACGGAGACTGCAGCTCCCACTCGCCCACAAACATCAACCTGACCTCACACACTCGACCTCAGACCAACTCCCAAAATGTTACAGAAAGTTTTTCCCACAAGAATAAAAAAAGAAAAAGAAAAATGAGCTGTTCAAGCTGCAGACAGGAAGCAGCTCCTGATAGGCCGAGGCCAGACAACACGGTTGTTTTAGGGGTAAATACAGAGACTGCTTGATGAAAAACTGTCCCTGAAGGCAACGCACATCTGCGGTTTTGCATGAATTTCCCTCTAAAACAACTCTGTGTGGTAACGTTGTGTTATTATCTCATAGCGTGGTGAATGTGCAGGTCACAACTTGTCCACCAGAGCGTTGTGGAGTTGTTGGATTGTGTATTTGATGAGTTTGATGAGGGAAACCAAGAAATCCCATAATGAGCCTCCGTAGCGTAGCTCTGAGCAGCTCACGGCTCTGCTCCGCCGTTCTAAAAACAGCTTGCACCGACAATTCAAGGTAACGAACCTACTGCTATGACTATAGGGATTATGACAATGGGCCAATTTGCCAGAATGTTGAACTATCCCTTTAAAGCCCCACTATGTAGGATTGGTGGTACTGGTACTCTGGTCTGCTACCTTGTTCCCAGAGAAGCACAGTAGCCGTTGTTTGCACCATAAACTACTCGGTGTTGCTTTAACGCTCAGACTTCAGATGTTTTTCTTTTTCAAAGTCGCAGTTTCTATCCCACCTGATCATTTTCCACCTTATTTCAGCGCGATGTGTCGTCTCCTGGCGACAAATCATGGACGCACACCTGTCACCTGCCGCATACACAGACACCACCCAAAATAATTGTGTGTGGTAAAAGTGTTATCACCTTTTCTTTTTGCAGCGGCAGCGGCAGGTGTACCTGTGTTCAAAAAGCTGCTAATTGGTCTAAAACTGACTCAGAGGGGGAAGAAGGTTTTTGTGACTCTGGTTCTTATAAATAAAAGTGGGCGGAGCTTCGTGCTGAGACACCTGTGGGTCTGTTTCAATGTAAAATCACTTGGAGTTTGGACTTTGCTGCTGTAAATCTGATGTATTCAGTAACTAGTTGAATGTGTTGAGGTAGAAATGCAACACACAGATCATCACTTCCTGCATCATTGCATCATTATTTAGTGATTTTAGGGGATACAGTATATATAATTGAGATATTATTGATTTTTTTGTTGTTGAATGTAACGTGTTGCATCTGTAGATATTATTCCTATTCCTTTCTTCTATTTGCACTAATGTTACTGTAACACCTGCTGCTGTAGCACAATCATTTCCCAGCCTGGAAGGAATAAAGTTTATCTTATCTTATCTTATCTTATCTTATCTTATCTTATCTTATCTTATCTTATCTTATCTTATCTTATCTTATCTTATCTTATCGTACCGTACCTTAAACTCAGATCCACTGAGCATCTTCCAGACGTTTTATGTTTTATCCTGCAGCTGTTGTGTTTGTTCAGTAAACGCTATGTTTCTTTTCTGGCTGCATGAAGGAGGAGGAAACACCTTCCCCCTTGTTCTTCTCTTCCTGTCTTTGCTGGGACTCATCATGTTCAGTCACTTTATTTTTTATTCACTTAACTCTTGTTGTAAATCATATTTTATTCAGTTTGAACTCTTCTTTTTTGTATAATGAACTCCCTTATGTTGCTTATGTCAGAGATTTATTACAGTAGCTCCTCTGTGACTGAAGACTCTGACCTGAGAGAAAAGCAGCTGTCGCAATAATGATCGATCGATTAGTTCAAATGAACCTGCAGCGACAAATGAGTGAACGCAGCCGCAAGTCAACAAATTACATTATTCCATTAAAGAGACTTTGTGATGCACACACTGAACACACACACATTTACACACACACACACACACTTCGCCTCATGCACAAATTGCCATCCAATGACTGTAATCCAGTGCAGCTTAACACAGTGAGTTACAGCCCATTATTGTGCTGCTGTACAACAACCACAGACTGTGGAGGAAGATAGAGCACACACACACACACACACACACACACACACACACACACACACACACACACACACACACACACACACACACACACACACACACACACACACACACACACACACACACACACACACACACACACACACAGACAGATAGACAGAAACACACACACACACACACTCTCTCTTCTCCTCCTCTAATCTCCAGTGGCCGGTCAGACTCGGTGACAGCTCATCGGTGTAGAACAAGACGAGGAGTCGAGTGAACTGCTGCTAACTGACCACGAGTACTTCACTGACACTGACTCCAGATCAGACAAACACAGAGACTCAGGCTCCTGAACGCACTTTTACTAAGGTTCCTGAAAGCACCATCACCAAGGCTCCTAAATGCACCTTTATGAATACTTCTGAACGTACCTTTACTGAGGCTCCTGAATGCACCTTTACAAAGGCTTTTGAACGTACCTTTACTGTCTGGGGCTCCTGAATGCACCATCACCAAGGCTCCTGAACGCACCGCCACCAAGGCTCTTAAAGGGACAACGAGGAGTTTTGGAAAAGCGAAGTGTTTTTTTTTTTAATTGCACATTTGGAGTTTGGGGAAACGTAATTTCGATCCCCTGTGTAACTGTCAGTTACATTGTGTGATTGACAATAAAGTTTACTGAACTGAACTGAACTAAACTGTGTTTTCTCACTACATTTATGAGCCTCTGCACCGTGAAATTCTTTGACCGGCGCAAGACATACTCATGTTTTCATTCATCAAGAATTAAAGTCAGAGGTTGGAAGACGATCACATACCGTCGTAGTTCCCACCATAAACGGAGATTCAGCGGTGTTAATCTCATGACTCGCCACAAAACCGAAAGTAAAGAAACGCTGGTCGGCTCACCCAGCGTTTCCACCACCACTAATAATAACAAAATAACCATAGAGACAAAACCATAGATTTATCTAAAATGGACCATTAACAAGTGGTAACGTAGATTCATCCACATTAATATGAGACTTTTTTATAACCAAATAGAAACTCCTCGTTGTCCCTTTAAAGGAACCTTTACTGAGACTCCTGAATGCTCCATCACTCCTGAACGGACCTACATTGGGGCTCCTGAACGCACCACCACTGATGCTGCAGTTAAATCTAATGAAACTAAAACACAACAAACAGCTCAGTTGGTTTATCGACGCTGCATTAATTCCTCTGCTTGATGTTAAATTCTGGATTTAAACTCTTTAATTAGTCAGTAAAACTGTAATAACTTCATCTTTTTCAATGTCATGTTGAGTTTGTCTCTCAGGACAAACACAAACACAAACAGAATTATTTTCCAGGACGTTTCACTTTTTCTCTGTGTTTTCCAGGGGCCATGGAAACAGATTCAGCTTCAGTTCAGGGTTTATTCATGTTCTGGGGTCCTGAAGGTGAACTGAAGGTTAATGAGACACAGGTGAAGGAAACAAGGAGACAGAGGAAGGTTCATATCAGAGTTTTAAATAACATTACATATTAAAACTATTAAAAAAAAATATTTGCTCCATTTCCTCTCAGATTATTTCTCATCCTCATCCCATTAAAACTAAATGAAGTTTTACAGACGACTCCTTTTATAGTTGTGGAAGAAACTAAATATTCTTTATCTGGGTTAAAGTGACTTTTACAGTTTATCAGAGCGCACGCACACACACACACACACACACACACACACACACACACACACACACACACACACACACACACACACACACACCTTCCCCTGGCGAGCTTCTTTATCTTAGAAAAACATGCTTTCCAATTTTAGCAACAATGGTCAGAGGCAGCAGAATATTCTACTGGACACATCAGGACATGCACGCACACACACACACACTCACACGTGCACACACATACACTCACACGCACACGCACACACACACACTCTCACACGGTGCTGGGCAGCAGCTCGAGCCAACACCTGCTCCCTTGTCTGGAGTTGTTGTGAACGGGTGAGAAAAAGCTCGACTGCTGCGACAGGACACGGTTAAACAACACACAACAACACTGTTCACCAGGGAGAGAGAGAGAGGAGGAAGAGAGGAAGAGAAAGAGAGAGAGAAAGAGAGAGAGAGAGATGGCAGAGGAGGTAGAGAGGAAACAGAGATGCCAGCTGGGAGGCAGGTGGGCACAGACTCTGTGTATCCTGCCTGATAATGATGGTGGGAGGAGGAGAACAATGAAAACACAGAGAGACAAAAACACAGAGAGAAAAGGTGTGTGTGTGTGTGTGTGTGTGTGTGAGGAGTCAGCAGGTAAATCCTGGAGGGAATAAAGACAGTGACACTGAGCCGAGTCGGTCGGTGTCGATCAGCAGCTCAGAGCCACGGAGGAGAAGAGAAGACACCTGATGAGTGACAGAGTGAATCCTCAGAGAGCAGAGTCACAGCTGCTGGAGAGACCAGAACCTCCTCTAATTATTTGATTAATATATTATTAATGTCTTATTCTATGTTTTAGCCTGGTTTTATGTTGTTTTGTATTCATGTATTTATTTATTCTACTTTTATCCTTGTTTTCTATGGGGTTTCTGTGAGTGAATGGGCTGTTTTTATAATGGAAAGCACTTTGTCTTGTACGACTAGTATTAGAGTATTAGGGCCACATTGACAAGTAACAAAAATCGCAAACTTTATTCTTGTAATGTTATGACTTTTTTCTCGTAGGAAGTGTACGACTTTATTCTCGTAAATTTACGACTTTATTCTCATAAATTTACGACTTTATTCTTGTAATGTTATGATTTTTTTCTCGTAGGAAGTGTACGACTTTATTCTTGTAATGTTATGATTTTTTTCTCGTAGGAAATGTACAACGTTATTCTCGTAAATTTACGACTTTATTCTCATAATGTTATGATTTTTTTCTCGTAGGAAGTGTACGACTTTATTCTTGTAATGTTATGATTTTTTTCTCGTAGGAAATGTACAACGTTATTCTCGTAAATTTACGACTTTATCCTCGTAATGTTATGATTTTTTTCTCGTAGGAAATGTACGACTTTGTTCTTGTAAATTTATGACTTTATTCTTGAAGTCTGTGTTTTTTTTTCTCAATGTGGCCCTAATATTCCGTTGTAGTGTTGCATCTCTAATGAAAAGGGCTGTAGAAATAGAGTTTGATTGATTGATTTTGATATAATAATAATATTAAAAATAATAATAACTTAAATTTATATAGAACATTTCAGGACACCCAAGGACGCTTTTCAATAACACAACAGAAAACAAACAGCAATAAATACGGACAACCGAAGTTAGCAGACAAAACCTGCAAGAACTAGTTCCTCTTCAACATAGATTTGAAACAGCAGCGTTTGTGTTTGGTGCAGATACGGTGGGAGCGAGTTCCACAGACTGGGAGCTGCCACGCTGAAGGCTTCCTGCTCCTGAAGGGGCGTCTACTGGTGTGGGGGATGATTTAATGTGTGAGTCTAAGATAACACCAAGGTTGTGGACCTCTGTGGACCAGGAGGTGGAAAAATCATCCACTGAAAGGACGAGATCCCTTAAATAGAGCAGAGATTTACAGTAGGAGCAACGGCAAATTCTGTTTTCTGGCTGCTAAGTTGGAGCATGTTGGTGGTCATCCATGTTTTTATTTCGTGCAGGCACTTGATAAGATAATAATAATAAATGTACTTTATTTATACAGCCCTTTAGAACAACCCTTTCAGTGAACCAAAGTGCTTTACAATAGATGATAAATAAAAAGGAATAAGATGCTGAGATGAAGTACATGTGTTGTTCGTCCTTATGTAAATTAACATTACATCGTTACACTCTACATCACATTCAAGTCTCCTGATTGGATGAGAGTTAGTTGAAACAGAAGATGACTCGTTAACGATCTTAAGATTTTAATAAACTTTAAAAAAGATGAAAATGTTCCAGTCATGATGCACTGCAAAAACACTTACACTTAAAATAAGACTCATCACATGAAAGGTAGCTTAGACACTTCTCATTTCTTTCAAGCAGATTTTCACTTGAAATAGGCAGAAAAATCTGATTTTTCTGTTTTTCTTTCTTATTACAAGCACAAAAACGTATTTCAAGTGAAAGTTTGTTTGAAACAAGTGAAAATGATCTAAAAACAAGTTAGTTTTTAAGGTGATGAGTCTTATTTGAAGTGGAAAGAGTTTAGTTTAGACGATTTAGAAATTAGACATTTTGACAAGAAATAAGACAAATATTCTTGGAAAGATTTTGCGTTTTGTGTGAATTAAATGACGTGAGGTCGTCGTCAGAGGAGGAGGAGGAGGATGAACCAGGACACGATAACACACACCTGAGTTCACGTGGAGACGACAACCTGTTTCTGTTGCTTGGTAACAGAACCATTAATGTACAGTATAGAGACTAAAGTCGATGATAATCTGCTGCTGCTGCTTCTCCTTCCTGTGAACTAACAAGACGCTCCAGGTCGTGATGCTTTTCTCTCGTCAGTGACCCGGGGTCAGCGCTCGGTCCACGGCGTCACAGCAGCAGATCAACACTCACAGGTCTCAGATCAGATGTTCAGCAGGGAATGAAAAGCTGCAATGTGTGTGTGTATGTGTCATATACATTCAGAGCACGTACCGACTCTTTCTAAAGAGACGTGTAATGAAAAGAGTTTCACCTCTGAAGTCGTTTTTAAACACCATGCAGGCCTCAGGCAGGAAGACATAAATAAAATATATAAGCAGAGTAACAGTAACAGACTCTCCAGCTGTTTGACTGTGACCTGCTCTGTGTATTATGTGTGTGTGTGTGTGTGTGTGTGTGTGTGTGTGTGTGTGTGTGTGTGTGTGTGTGTGTGTGTGTGTGTGTGTGTGTGTGTGTGTGTGTGTGTGTGTGACACTCGGTTACAGCGAGTCCTGCTCTCTCCGTGTCAGCTGTGATGTTGCTTGTAATGCATCAGCGCCAATTAACCGCGTCGGCCCGTGTTTGCTGGCGGTGTAGTTGGCACATCAAGACGACACTGATTCTAATTATGTGTTTGAGAGACAGGAGCTTCTTCTGCGCTCTGATCCTCGTTCAACACTCCGCTAAACTGTTTGGGCTTTCATCCAGAACGTTGTGGAGGCTGCAGGAGCTGCCGATGCCGATGCTGCTGCTGCTTCAAAGCGCCGCTCAAGTGTCCAAGGTAGAGGAAGGAGAGGAAGAGGAAGAGGAAGAGGAAGAGGAACGCTGGCACCACCTGCTTCTACTACAGCCGAGGTGTTTCTACAACTTCCCCTTCCTTTCATCCATCCGTCCGGCGCTCCGGCTCCACAGATACACAAACGGGAATCAGTGTGAATATTTAATGTTGTTTTGTTTGGCCTCCTCCCTCCTTCCAGAGACAAGCCGGGACTTAAAACAAACACACCCAGCAGACCTGTGGCCAGGACTCATCCTTAGAGCCGGTGTACGAGCTGCAATAGTGTTTTTACAGTGCTACGATACTGACACACTGCAAAAACGCAAAATCTTTCCAAGAATGTTTGTCTTATTTCTTGTCAAAATGTCTAATTTCTAGTCAAAACTAATCTCTTTCCACTTCAAATAAGACTCATCACCTTAAAAACTAACTTGTTTTTAGACCATTTTCACTTGTTTCGAATAAAGTTTCACTTGAAATAGGCAGAACAATCTGCAAGTGAATGTTTTTTGTGCTTGTAATAAGAAAGAAAAACTGTCAGATTTTTCTGCCTATCTCAAGTGAAAATCTGCTTGAAAGAAATAAAAAGTGTCTAAAAACAAGCTACTTTTTATGTGATGAGTCTTATTTTAAGTGTGAGTGTTTTTGCAGTGCAGTTGTATCTGTGCAGAACAGCCTTCCACTGATGTGATGATATCATTATTCCATTGGTGCAAAGCTGCTCGCTCGTTATGACATCACACAGTCGTAAAAAACAGGAGACATGAGACAACAGCAGCAGACCATTCTCTAAAACCACACACACACCGCTGGAAAACACCATTATGTTTCTGTTTTCTTGCCTTTACAAAACATATGAAGGTAGAGTATCTTAACTGGATCTTTACAGAGAATAAAAAATGATGTATAAGGAATTTAAATGACACATTTTCAAACTATAGCTACGTAGGAGCCAATGACACCATGTGCAAGTGTGTTTGTGTGTGTGTGTCTGATAAAGCTTTGACCCATGTTAGTTAAACTCAAATTTAATGAAGTGTTTTTTATTGTTACGTCTCCACAGACCATAATGATGAAGATAGAGAAGAACTCATGTTTAAAGACGTTTCTGGATATTAGTATTCAGTTCCACGTGATCACATGGTTCCTGGTAGGGGGGAGGGGCTTGTCGTGGATATTGATTGACAGCTACAGTAGCCAATAACATGAGAGAATAAAACAGGCGTATAAGGACTTCTCTCCTCCTCCTCCTGCTCAAAGATGAGTCGGAGGAAGAAGAAGAAGATGATGATGAAGATGTTTCTATATGTCTGTGCCGATAGCTGGAGGTAGCAAGGTTGTTGCCATGGTGACTGTGAGAGAAATTGATTTTAATTGGAAGCAAAATCATCATCAAAAGAGAAAATGCATTGATTTTGATGTAAAAAAAAAAAAAAAAAAAACCAAAAAATCTATATTGAACATGAACTTGGTTTAGTTTAGTTTTGTTCAGCCACATTTTTATTTCTATAATCTGAACTTTAAAGACACATAGTTTTTATTCTCTGCTTTGACCTTCTATTGAAGAGTCTCATTTCTCATTTCTCTTTAAAATGACTCACTGACGGTCTTTTTCATGCTCCTGATTGTTTTAATTGTTTCCTCTGTCGTCTTTGCTTCTATTGATTCTGTTTTATTCTGCTGAAGTGAAATACTTTGATTGAAGAGCTTGTATTTGCCAGTTTGTGTGAAGCTCTTAAGAGCCAGTGGTGGAAAAAAAAGAGCGAGAGGTGTTAAAAAGTGCAACAGTAGAAAAGATTTATTTTTATGTGAAGACTGCACATTTTGCAGTTTTACAGCACTTTAACTGTAACTAATGTGAAGAAGAGCAGAGTCTCTGTGGTAAAGTACAGACATAAGCTTTGTTAAGTGCTCTATAAATAAAGATTATTGTTATTGTTGTGCAGATCCTGCAGTAAAATAACTTTATTATTGTCATTGTCCTTTTTCTTTCTTTTAAAGGGATACACCAACATTTTTTTTTCATATCTTGCTTCACTCCCGAGTCCATGACCAGCAGATAGACACCATCCTTTCGACTGTGTGTGCAGTAACAAGGGAGATAGAGCCGTATCGCCCGTAATTAGCTTAGCTCAAACACTGGAAGTGTATGGGTAGTGTTAGCCTGCCTCCACCTAAAGTCTCTAATTAGCTTAGCTCAAACACTGGAAGTGTATGGGTAGTGTTAGCCTGCCTCCACCTAAAATCTCTAATTAGCTTAGCTCAAACATTGGAAGTGTATGGGTAGTGTTAGCCTGCCTCCACCTAAAGTCATCAGAGAAACTCTTCAGCAACTCTAAACGGAAACCGGCGGGCCGATCTTGGTCTCAGAGCTGACAAAACTCTCCGGTAAGGCATCTTGAGCGGTCAAATGCCGCTAACGGGACGAGATCGGTCAAAACGGAGGGTTCAAGCAAAGACGGTTTATTTTGGTTCAAGCTAGCTACATCGAGGGTAGGTTAGCTTCCTATTTCAAAGTAAAAGCACAAATTCTATCGTCATGGTTTTCTGTATGTAAAGGGCAACGGGTGTTTTATTTTGTGAAAGTAACCGGAAGTGCGTTGGTCACAACGGCTAGCTTGAGTAGCGCCGAATTCGTCCGAACAAAATTGTAAACAGCTGGTATTTAGACAAATTAACGACACACTGCTGATCTAAACGGCTACTTTCTCACCTAAAAATGTTTGAAACGTAGATAAAATGATATATTTACGGAGTTTAGAGCTAAAATGAAATCAGCTTCTGACTGCTGATTTCGGCTCGGGTAGGAGGCAGGCTAACACTACCCATACACTTCCAGTGTTTGAGCTAAGCTAATTAGCGACTTTAGGTGGAGGCAGGCTAACACTACCCATACACTACCAGTGTTTGAGCTAAGCTAATTACGGCGATACGGCTCTATCTCCCTTGTTACTGCACGCACAGTGGAAAGGATGGTGTCTATCTGCTGGTCATGGACTCGGGAGTGAGGTAAGACACGAAAAAATAAATGTTGCCGTAACACTTTAACATAAAGAAACATGAGTCTGTTTCTGTGTCTGACATTCACAGCAACATGATGATTATTATAAATCTACTGTGAAACCTGTTTAACAACGACAACAGAAGCAGCAGACGTGACCTTTGACCTCTCCCTGACTCCTCTCTCTCTCCTCCTCCTTCACTCTGTTTCTTTTTCTTCGTCTTTTTCCCTCCTCCAAACACATCTCTAAGCCGTTTGGTATTTATGACGGGCGTTTCATTAACTATTCATGGATAATTGTCGGAGTTAACAAGGTGCGAAGTGAAGCGTCCGTGTTAAATATTAGAACCTGATCGGACTTGACAAGTGGAAACTTATGTGATTAAACTTTACACGGGGGTTATTTTTCCTTCTACTTCTTCTTCTTCTTCCTCTTCTCTTCCTTTTTTATATAATTTCCCTCCGTCCTCCATTTACTGAGGAACACGGGAACATTTTTATACATTTGGCTGCAGATCATTCCCGTCTGACACATGACATCATTTCTCTTGACGTCTGCTGCTGCTGAGCCAAAGTGAGTAAGTGAAAAAAAGTGATTCCTACTACAGCAGCAGCAGCGGCGGCAGCGGCTATATCTGTAACTGGCTGCCTTAGAAAAAAAAGGTGACAGAGAAGAAAGTACACACACACACACACACACACACACACACACACGGACACACACACACACAGAGAGACACACACAGCTGGAGGCGATGTGCTCTCTGGTCCATTAAATCACAGAAAATGCAGCTATCAGGAGAATATCAATAAGATTAAGAGCAGATCAGAGGGATCAATGACACATCATCAGAGCTGTGACTGACAGACACACACACACACACACACACACACACACACACACGGACACACACACACACAGAGAGACACACACAGCTGGAGGCGATGTGCTCTCTGGTCCATTAAATCACAGAAAATGCAGCTATCAGGAGAATATCAATAAGATTAAGAGCAGATCAGAGGGATCAATGACACATCATCAGAGCTGTGACTGACAGACACACACACACACACACACACACACACACACACACACACACACACACACACACACACACACACACACACACACACACACTCACTCAAAAAAAACACACACACACACACACACACACACACACACACACACACACACACACACACACACACACACACACACACACACAGACGTCCACTAATAAAACCTTAGAATAAAAAGTTTGCAGGTGAGCGACGGCGTCCTACTGAGTCAAATTGACCCAATCTGTTCCCTTCCTTCCTTCCTTCCTTCCTTCCTTCCTTCCTTCCTTCCTTCCTTCCTTCCTTCCTTCCCTCCCTTCGTCTTTACTTCTCTTCCTTCTTCTTTTGATCCAATTGACCTGATCTGTTCCCTCGCTCCATCTTTCTTTCCTTCTTTCCCTTCCTTAAACAAAACTGTTCCCTCCCTCCATCTTTCCTTCCTTCCTTCCTTCCTTCCTTCCTTCCTTCCTTCCCTTCGTCCTTACTTCTCTTCCTTCTTCTTTTGATCCAGTTGACCTGATCTGTTTCCTCCCTCCATCTTTCTTTCCTTCCTTTTTACCTTCCTTCTTTCCACAATCCTTTTTCCCTTCCTTCCTTCCTTCCTTCCTTCCTTCCTTCCTTCCTTCCTTCCTTCCTTCCTTCCTTCCTTCCTTCCTTCCCTTTGTCCTTCTCTTCCCTCCTCCTTTGATCTAATTGACCTGATCTGTTCCCTCCCTCCATCTTTCTTTCCTTCCTTTTTCGCTTCCTTCTTTCCTTCCTTCCTTCTGTCCCTTCGTCCTTACATCTTCCTTTCCAAATTTCCACATTGTGGACAATAAAGATATTGAATTGAATTCCTTTTTGACCCGATTGACCCAATCTGTTCCCTCTCTCCTTCTACCTTCCCCTCCTATTTCCCTCCCTTCTTTCCTCCCATCTTTCCCTTTGTCCTTCCTGCCTTCCTTCCTTCCTTCTTTCCGTTCATCCTTCCTTACTGTAAAAGCACCATGAAAAAGGAGGAGAGGAGGATTCTGGGAAACAGATGGGAGTGTGTGTGTGTGTGGGGGGGGGGGGCTACCTGTGAACCCGATGAAGACAGCTGAAGTGCTTTTTACATGACACGAGCTTTTTTTACGTGACAGTTTAAATGAAAAACTCCCTCTTTGGGCTCAGATGGCTCTCATCTTTTAAAGTGCCATGAAAGTCGTTTTCGGCGGCGGCGAAGGCGGCGTGATTTGATGTGCTGTGATGTGGTCGAGGAGCTCGTCTGAGCCCCCCTCCCAAAAAAAACAAATTGCTGTCATTGCAGCTTAAGGAGGAGGAGGAGGAGGAGGAGGAAGGGTGCAGCAGCAGCAGTTATCACACCTTTTCATTAATCAACGTTTCTGACACCTTATCTCTGCAAAGTTAGAAAAATATCTGTTCAGAGAGAACGAGAGAGACTCAGGTGCAGTAATGAAGGGGGGAGAGAGGGGGAGAGAGGAGGAGAAAGGGGGAGGAAGGGGGGGTTAATGTGAGGAGGAAACGGAGACGACTCATTTAGACTCACTGAGGTTTAGATGAGAAATCTTTAGTCTTAAGTGAGTTCATCACAACTCAGACAAACTCACACACAACAACTGCTCCAAACTGCACGACAACAATGACCAAGTCGTTCTTAACCAATAGGTCACATTCATAATAACTAAACACTATTAAACATTAGTTTAGTATTAATTAACATTATTAAAGGGACAACGAGGAGTTTGTATTCGGTTATAAGTCTCATATTAATGTGGATGAATCTATGTTACCATTTTCAATAAATATATCGTTTTGTCTTTATCGTTATTTTGTTATTATTATTATGGTCGACTCGCCCAGCATTTCCTACTTTCGGTTTCCCGGACGCTGCCCGGAGGGTCATGGGAATAACGCTGCTGAATCGCCGTTTATGGTCGGAACTACAACGGTATGTGATCGTCTTCGAACCTCCGACTTTCATTCTTGATTTGAAAACATTCTTGGCAAATGTTTTCACTTTCGTCCGTCTTGCGCTGGTCCAAGATTTTCACCGTGCGCACGGAGGCTCATGGGAAATGTAGTGTATAAACTCGTCGCTTTCCAAAACTCCTCATTGTCCCTTTAATTACGCTGATATTAATACGTCTGTAATTTATAAATCATGTTTAATTCTGGATTATTAAGCTCTATCTGTTAAATAAATGTTCATCTAAACAGTAAATGATCTAACGAACACCTGACGGCTCCTTAATAACTGGTCTGTCACTGATGATACTTAAAGCAGAAGTGAGTGATATATTTGTGTTAATATAAGTCTTAAATAGTTATATCTTCCGACAGCAATCACTTACATAGAGTGTTTGGTCTGAAACACGGGTCTGTCAGTCACTCTGCTCTGCTCTGAGCCGAAGAGAAAACATTTATCGTATCCTACAGTTTTTATCCAATGAGGAGAGAGAACGGCATGCAGGGCTGTGTGTGCAGCCAAGGAACGCCGTGAATGTGGTGACGTAGGGACGAGGACTGTTATGGTGCGTTCAAGGAAACTCGTATTTTTCCGACCGTGAAGTGGTACCAGTTCGATCTGGTACGAGTTCACCGGTCGGAAGTTACGAGTGGCCGTTATAGTGACTTTCACCGGTAAAACAGGTCGGAAAAACACGAGTGGGTTGCCTAAAACGCTACAAAGTCGTAAGTTGTGACTTGAAGCTGTAATTTACGATTTCAAAAGCCTGCCTGGAACGCAGCATTAGCGAAAACGACTGGACCACTCACTTCTGCTTTAACACTATTAAAGGGACAACAAGGAGTTTTTTTTTGGGTTATAAAAGAGTCTCATATTAATGTGGATGAATCTATGTTACGATTTTCAATAAATATATCGTTTTGTCTTTATAGTTATTTTGTTATTATTATTTAGTGGTCGACTCGCCCAGCGTTTCCTACTTTCGGTTTCCCGGACGCTGCCCGGAACTACGACGGTATCTGATCGTCTTCGAATTCGACTTTCATTCTTGATCAATGAAAACATTCTTGGCAATTGTTTTCACCTTCATCCGTCTTGTGACGGTCCAAGAAAACACTTTGCTTTCCAAAACTCCTTGTTGTCCCTTTAATTACGCTGATATTAATACGTCTGTAATTTATCTGTTAAATAAATGTTCATCTAAACAGTAAATGATCTAACGAACACCTGACGGCTCCTTAATAACTGGTCTGTCACTGATATGATACTTAATTTATAGAAGATGAATCATCATTAAGTATCAAAATATAATAATTACACACATTTACAGTGAACTTCTTTCATTAGGATGTGTTTCCAGTTGAAAGGAGAATATTAATAACTGATTTAAAACCAGTATTTGATCATTTTTCCTGCCATTTCATTCAAACATTCACAAATAGTATGTTATTTACAGCTTCAAACTGACCTACAGAGACTCTGACTGACTTCGTCGGTCTATTTGTACAGTTTCAGAGAGAGTCGAGTCGTTTTTCCTGAAACTCGGAGGCTTCCTGGGTTTTATTTTCTCACCTCGCTCTGCAGACTCCAGAAGTCTTTTTATGGCTGCTTTATTTTTGGCCCTTACATCTGCTAACAGAGCTATAAGTCAGGTGCAAACTGCAGGTGCAGCTTTTGGGTAAAAAAAAAAACCTGAATGTGAGAAAAAGAAGAAAAAGAAGAGGCTTGGCTCCATTTTCACTGAATTAAACATCATGTACTGTATGTTTGGAGCCGATATCTGATCAGAGGAGGAGGGAGAAACGACAGCACCAAGGTGTCTTCATTTTAAATTCCACTGACTCTACAAATAAAGACAAATTACTAATTGATTCTGTTTAAGTTACAGTAATTAGACTTCAAGACATCACACAACTTCCCCCCGTATGCAATCATTCATTCTCCTAAACAAATCCTGGTTTCTAGTTTTCCATCTCCTCTCTCAGCTTCTCTCTGGAGCTCTAGTAACAACAGGTCGGTGTCAGCCAATCAGAAGAGAGGAGGAGGTTCTGAGCCTCTCTTCTGATTGGCTAACTGTTTTCTAAACTGATCCAATATATATATAAAAATAGAGCAGATTTCAGAATAAAATACTCAGAGAAACAAAATGCAAAGTTGTTGGATGGATGTTTGGGTCCAGGTGGTGAGGGGGCGGGGCTTTGTTGTGACATCACAAAGTGACAGGAAGTCCTGACGGCTGGTTTTAAGGCTCAGTTTCTGAATACAGGCTGTGTGCATTTCTCTGTGGACTGAGGCTTTGATACTTTCACAGTATTAATATAGAACCTAGAGCTGCTTTATAATCACACTACACATGGACATCTACCTTTATACTGTATGGAGCTTTAACACAAACATCTACCTTTATACTGTATGGAGCTTTAACACAAACATCTACCTTTATACTGTATGGAGCTTTAACACAAACATCTACCTTTATACTGTATGGAGCTTTAATACAAACATCTACCTTTATACTGTATGGAGCTTTAACACAAACATCTACCTTTATTTTTATTTTGAAGGAGCTTTAATACAAACATCTACCTTTATACTGTATGGAGCTTTAAGTACACTGACAGGAGGTGAAAATGTATATTAAAGCTTTGACAAATGTTTCCTCTAATGACTTTTAATTCAAGTGAAAACTGTTTAAAAGGCAGAAACTTGTCTTTACAATAACTGAGCAGCTTCTTCTCCTCCGTGTTAATTTGCTGTTAACACAATCTCAGCTCTTCCTCCCTCTGTTTCACATTAAAACACTTTCTCACTCTTCGGGGGGAAACACAGAACAGGAAGTGTTGAGTGTTGAGTTGATTTTCAGCAGCGAGAAAACAAAAACCAATCCTGAATTAAATTAGAAAAACTAACAGAGCGACAAATCCTGCGTGACAATGATGATGAGATTATGATGAGCTGATCAATGAATATTATATATAACATGGCCTTTTTTTTATTTTACACTGAGAAAACACTGTTTATGATTTAAATACTATTTGACTGAAACACACGAGGACTCGCTGACATATGATGTTACGGTCTAAAGCATAAACGGGGTCATATATAAATACACATACATACATACAGAGGGATGGGGCATTAACACGAACATATAAAGATCATGTAAAATCCTCACAGTGAATTAAACAGCCCCCCCCCCCCCCCCCTCTCTCCCCCCTGAGGGCAGAGCCACATGGCACCGACGACCACGCTCACCGAGTGGGTTCACGACAAAAAGTCACGATTTATAAAATCCTCTATTTTTCATTTTCCTTCTTTTTTCCCTTCCCTCCTTCCTTCCTTCCTTCCCTTTGTCCTTACTTCTTTTCCTTCCTCCTTTGATCCAATTGACCTAATCAGTTTCCTCCCTTCATCTTTCTTTCCTTCTTTCGTCCCTTCATTCTTTCTGTCCCTTCGTTCTTACTTCTTCCTTCCTTTTTGACCCAATCTGTTCCCTCTCTCCTTCTACCTTCCCCTCCTTCCTTCTTTCCTCCCATCTTTCCCTTTGTCCCTCTTTCCCTTCCTCCTTCCTCCTCTTCCTTCTTCTTTTGATCCAATTGACCAGGGGTCTCATTTATAACCGTTGCGTACGCACAAAACGGGGCTGAAAGTGGCGTACGTGACTTTTTACGCCAAGGTTGTGATCTATAAAAAACAGACTTGACGGGAGAATGTGCGCAGCTCTAAGCAAACTCTGAGCCAGGCGTACGCATGGTTTGGAGGAAAAGGGGAATAGGCGACACAGACGGTGTGGTGGTGAACTGAAGTCAGACTCAGGAAATGATGATTGAGAAGAACGATTATGTTTTTATTATCGGCCGTCACACATTTAATTTAAACCCGTATGCGTTAGATCCATGTTGCCACGGTGATTTAATTCAACAGCGCCCTTATTTTGCATCGGACTGGTGTTTCAGAAACATCTTCTTAGAATCTAACTTAAAATTCAAAATCAAAATTCCTTCTCTAGCTATATTTAATCACCACCGTCTCTCCGTCATATTGTCCACTCCCAGAGCGCAGGAGGAGGAGAGGAGGCGCGGCTGCATGGGATAAATACATGGTGTAAATAACTATATGTTCCTATGATACTGTGAACATATGATCTTGAGTCAATTCAATCTCAAACCCTGGAGAAAAAAATCCAGTAATCGTTCCCACAATTGTTACATTCTGTTTTCTTGTTATCAAGAGAAGTGTCATGTTTGATCATTCCTCAGAATGTAACTGATTCTGCTAATTATTCAAAGTTTTATCGATCAGTCTAATTACTGTAAATATACAGCGGTGAGCCCCGTGCGTAATTCTGCACCACGGCACCGCTGGAGGAGAAAGGAGGGAGAGGGAGACCATGATGACTGGTTAATAACTCGTTTCAGATTAGAACTGTTGTCATTGTTGTAACTAGTGCTGAACCGGGTCCAGCATGTGAGAGGCAGCGCACCAAAACAACACCGCGTGCGCTCTGAGCCGCTGACGCCGTTAACAGCTGCAGCAACACGTCACGTTGTCACTTTCACACCTGCAGTTAATTCACAACAGCGACAGAACAACAGCACGTCAGGCTCATTGACATGCAGATCACATTCATGTGGTGGTTTGCATTGACCATCTAGGGTTAAAACAGGGCGTGAACAGGGCGGAACGTGAAGCGGATTCAGCTGCGCACACTTGTAGGAACTCTGTGATTTATAAAGGGAAGTTTGCTTGCAAGTGTGCGTACGCAGGGTTTTATAAGTCTGAATATTTACTGGCGCACGCAAAACTTGGCTTTTGGGCGTACGTACACTTTTAGTAACGATCCCACGCACAGTTTTATAAATGAGACCCCTGATCTGTTCCCTCCCTCCATCTTTGTTTCCTTCCTTTTATCCTTCCTTCTTTCCACAATCCTTTTTCCCTTCCTTCGTTCTTTAGTTCCTTTCTTCCTTCCCTTTGTCCTTCTCTTCCTTCCTCCTTTGATCCAATTGAACAAATCTGTCCCCTCCCTCCATCTTTCTTACCTTCTTTTTTCCCTACCTTCTTTCTGTCCCTTCGTTCTTACTTCTTCCTTCCTTTTGGACCCGATTGACCCAATCTGTTCCCTCTCTCCTTCTACTTTCCCCTTCCTTCTTTCCTCCCATCTTTCCCTTTGTCCTTCCATCCTTCCTTCTTTCCTTCCTTCCTTCCCTTCGTCCTTACTTCTCTTCCTTCTTCTTTTGATGCAATTGACCTGATCTGTTTCCTCCCTCCATCTTTCTTTCCTTCCTTCGTTCCTTTCTTCCTTCCTTCCCTTTGTCCTTCTCTTCCTTCCTTCTTTTGATCCAACTGACCTGAGCTGTTTCCTCCCTTCATCTTTCTTTCCTTCCTTCCCTTCCTCTTTCCTTCCTTGAACAAATCTGTTCCCTCCCTCCATCTTTCTTACCTTCTTTTTTCCCTTCCTACCTTCTTTCTGTCCCTTCGTTCTTACTTCTTCCTTCCTTTTGGACCCAATTGACCCAATCTGTTCCCTCTCTCCTTCTACCGTCCCCTCCTTCCTTCTTTCCTCCCATCTTTCCCTTTGTCCCTCTTTCCCTTCGTCCTTCCTCCTCTTCCTTCTTCTTTTGATCCAATTGACCTGATCTGTTCCCTCCCTCCATCTTTGTTTCCTTACTTTTTACCTTCCTTCTTTCCACAATCCTTTTTCCCTTCCTTCGTTCTTTCGTTCCTTCCTTCCTTCCCTTTGTCCTTCTCTTTCTTTTTCCTTTGATCCAATTGATCTGATCTGTTTCCTCCCTCCATCTTTCTTACCTTCTTTTTTCCCTTCCTTCTTTCTGTCCCTTCGTTCTTACTTATTCCTTCCTTTTGGACCCGATTGACCCAATCTGTTCCCTCTCTCTTTCTACTTTCCCCTCCTATTTCCCTTCCTTCTTTCCCTTTGTCCTTCCATCCTTCCTTCCCTCCGTCCTTACTTCTCTTCCTTCTTCTTTGATCCAATTGACCTGATCTGTTTCCTCCCTCCATCTTTCTTTCCTTTCTTCGTTCCTTTCTTCCTTCCTTCCCTTTGTCCTTCTCTTTCTTTCTCCTTTGATCCAATTGACCTGAGCTGTTTCCTCCCTCCATCTTTCTTTCCTTCTTTCCCTTCCTCTTTCCTTCCTTGAACGAATCTGTTCCCTCCCTCCCTCCATCTTTCTTTCCTTCTTTTTTCCCTTCCCTCCTTCCTTCCTTCTGTCCCTTTGTCCTTACTTCTTTTCCTTTCTCCTTTGATCCAATTGACCTGATCTGTTTCCTCCCTCCATCTTTCTTTCCTTCTTTTTTCCCTTCCTTCCTTCCTTCCTTCCTTCCTTCCTTCCTTCCTTCCTTCCTTCCTTCCTTCCTTCCTTCCTTCCTTCCTTCCTTCCTTCCTTCCTTCCTTCCTTCCTTCTTTCTGTCCCTTCGTTCTTACTTCTTCCTTCCTTTTGGACCCGATTGACCCAATCTGTTCCCTCTCTCCTTCTACGTCCCCCTCCTATTTTCCTTCCTTCTTTCCTCCCATCTTTCCCTTTGTCCTTCCATCCTTCCTTCCTTCCTTCTGTCCCTTCGTCCTTACTTCTCTTCCTTCTTCTTTTGATCCAATTGACCTGATCTGTTTCCTCCCTCCATCTTTCTTTCCTTCTTCGTCCGGGGGGGGCGGCACGGTGGCACAGTGGTTAGCACTGTTGCCTCACAGCAAGAAGGTCCTGGGTTCAAATCCCCGGCCGCCCGGTCCTTTCTGTGTGGAGTTTGCATGTTCTCCCCGTGTCTGCGTGGGTTTCCTCCGGGTGCTCCGGTTTCCCCCACCACTAAAAACATGCCAGCTAGCCTGATCCTCCAGTCAGCGCCCTTGACCAAAGGCACTGGCTCATAATCTGGAGTTGGTCCCCGGGCGCTGCACCGTGGCTGCCCACTGCTCCTCAGGGATGGGTTAAATGCAGAGAAAGAATTTCACTGTACTAGCTGTATATGTGACCAATAAAGTTCCTTTACCCTTTACCCTTTACCTTATTTCCCTTCCTCTTTCCTTCCTTGAACGAATCTGTTCCCTCCCTCCATCTTTCTTTCCTTCCTTCTTACCCTTCCCTCCTTCTGTCCCTTCGTTCTTACTTCTTCCTTCTTTTTTGACCCGATTGACCCAATCTGTTCCTTCTCTCCTTCTACTTTCCCCTCCTATTTCCCTTCCTTCTTTCCTCCCATCTTTCCCTTTGTCCTTCCATCCTTCCTTCCTTCTTTCCTTCCTTCCCTTCATCCTTACTTCTCTTCCTTTCTCCTTTGATCCAATTGACCTGATCTGTTTCCTCCCTCCATCTTTCTTTCCTTCCTTCGTTCCTTTCTTCCCTTTGTCCTTCTCTTTCTTTCTCCTTTGATCCAATTGACCTGATCTGTTTACTCCCTTCATCTTTCTTTCCTTCTTTCGTCCCTTCGTTTCCCTTCCTCTTTCCTTCCTTGAATGAATCTATTCCCTCCCTCCATCTTTCTTTCCTTCCTTCTGTCCCTTCGTTCTTACTTCTTCCTTCTTTTTTGACCCGATTGACCCAATCTGTTCCTTCTCTCCTTCTACCTTCCCCTCCTATTTCCCTTCCACACACACACACACACACACACACACACACACACACACACACACACACACACACACACACACACACACACACACACACACACACACACACACACACACACACACACACACACACACACACTCCAACACCTTTAGCTAGAAATAATGGCGGCTTTATTGTGTATCAAGTTGTCTATTGTCGTTTCAAACAGAGTCTCTGTGAAAGACGATACACACGGGAACATATGAGATTTATCCTCCAGTGAGGAAGGGGGGAGGGGGGGTCTCTCTCTTTCTCTCGTGTGGTTTCCTCCTGTTATTTTTCTGCTGTGACTGTAATTGGCCTTTTATTGCACGAGCCGAGCTTTATATCTAAACCGACGCAGGCGTGCAGTGGTTGAAGCTTTATGAGGAAGACAGTACAGGTGAATAAGGTAAAAAAAAAATTAACTAACAGATATCACCATGAAACTTCCCATGTTTATCACTAAGGCAAATATTTTTTGTATTACAAGTTTTGTCAAATTTTATGCTTAAATATGTAAATGAGGCAATATCTGATTAAATATGCGCAAATTTGCATACATTTCCAGAACAGAAATCTGAACAATGGATAAAGCCACTTTCAAAACTCTTGTTTCATTTTGTTGACATATTAGAGTCAGAAGTTTTTACAGAGGAGGATTTTGGATATCTCTTTTTATCACTCTGTAAATGAGAAAATACTGTCAACATCCCTAAAAGATCTAATGTCTCCATGTTTTTAGTAATAAAATGTTGTATAAATGAGGCTGTGATGATATATCAACAATCCTCTCTCTGTAAAATCCTTCAGAATATAGAAAGGGATCAAACTGGAAGGTTTGGTGTCTGTAAGTGCTGCTGAAGCTCAGAGTCTCTGAGGAAAAAATCACTTTGAGAAAACGGCCTTGTACTGTAAAATTCCATAGATTGTTAATGTAAATCGCACTTTTACAGTTGGTTGCGGATACGGAGAGAACTTTACAATGATTCCTGACATGACATGGGTCAGACAACAGACACAGCGCAGTATGTCACAGTAGCTAGAAATCTACTGACGAAAGAGACAAAATGAAGTAAAATAAAAACCTTAATGTGGATTTTCTACCATTTCTTTCGACTTTTCTATAAAAGAATACATGTAAAGGAAGAAAAATAGCCCAAAATCTCAAAATTTATCAGTGCCTGTTAGTGTCTCGCCTTTAGTTGAGCTAATGGAATCGAACCTGCGGCTTTTCGACGAAAATGCTGCTGTATCATCTGCATATGACACTAAAACGATCAAGAAAAAGAACAGAAAGCGAACTGGATACAAACAACAATACGTCAACAGATATGTGAGCATGTGTCGCTGGTATTGGAAGGGAGGTTTTTAAAATGAATATTATATAAATATGAATAACAAGTAAAAGCAGTAAATTACAGGTTATCGCCGCTGACTTCCAGCAGAGAGCAGGTTTCATCACTGTCAGACGTTTATATAAAGAAAAACGATGCTCGCGCTCTTTTATTGATGATTGACGGCAGCAAATGAAAACTAATCACTGTAATTTGTACAGAGTGTGTATATGTATATGTGTGTGTGTGTGATGTGATGTGTGTGTGTGATGTGTGTGTGTGAGCAGCTGATCTGAGCTCTAATGGATCCTCCGCTGTTCAGCAAACACACGTCAACCTGTTGATGATTTAGTCTCATCGCTGAAGCCTGACGGAGGAAATTCATCTAATATTAGTTGATCAGAAACACCTGCAGACACACACACATGTATATTTATGATATAGGCTATTCCACTTATAAAGGAAAGGATGTTTTTCTACCTTTTCTCTGTGATCTGTTCATGTTTAAAGGGACATTGTGTAACTTCTCCTGTTATCTATTCACGAAAATCTATTATTTGGTTCAAAAGTCTGTTTTTCATTAACCAGTAATCCCCCCCATCAACAAACTGAAGTGTTCCTCTCAGCTCTGAATGAGCCGTTCATATCATTCATATCTACATGGAGCGGGTAAGCTCGGTGCTGGCTGCCATGTGGTGTCGCCATGTGAAAAGTCACCGCGGTAACGCAGTGAGGAGGAATGGAGCGTTACACTGATGCTGCATTCACCTGCAGTCGGGCAGACGGCCGTCGCTAACAAACCAGATGTCATTTTATAGTCACAGAAGTCCAGAGAAAGCCGGTAAAACGTGGGTCGGGTAAACAATACGACATCACCATGACAACATATTGTCACGTGTATTGTTTTGGCTCATGCAGCGGCTGTCGTCCATCTGCCGTCTGCCCAATTTCAGGTGAATGCAGCATGAAAAATACGACTCAGTTGCTTGAGATATACAACCGCAATGCTAGATGGAGGAATTCCTACACAATATACCTTTAAAAAAAATCAATATTTCTTATTATTTAGTAATTTTGCTTTTCTGTAATGTTGTCTACTGACCCTTTTTCGACTTTGCATATGTTATGTCACTTTTTTTTAATCTATATTCTTATTTATTAATCTTTTATTTTATTTATTTATTAGTATTTATGCAACCAACCACAAACAAGTGGTCCTAAGTGGTTGATACTGTAACCATGGCATCAATCAATTAATCAATCTGACTTTATAGCACGTTTTATACAATTACTGCAACACTAAAAACAGCCGATCCCACCTCCACCTGCCGAATATAACATCAAATAACACAAGGACTAAAAGTGAAGTGAATAAAGTACAATAAATGGATAAACAAAAGTATAATTATAAAATCTAAGTAAAGACAATAAACAACTGGGACATATTGAAGGAGTAAAACCCTAAATATAAGAAAGAATATTAAAAGAAAAGCAAGAATAAAACACTAGAAGAGATAAATATAGACTAATTAACAACAACCTTAATATATAACTTGTTATATATATATATATATATATAGATGTTGTTGTTGTTGCTGCCAACAGCTGAATTAACGTGTTTGTAAAAAGTCGAGGGAACAATTTCCATTAATTAGACAAAGTTCATTTAAAATGCAGAAGTAATCTGCTCTGTGACTTTTAATCAACATCCTTAAAAAATAAAACACAAACCACCAAACCCACTGCAAATATTTGTTGTTCACCTCTTTATCTACAACAACAAACACACACACACACAAACAACCTCTTGACTTGTTGGAGAGTGTGAACCGAGACCGAGGATGAAGAAGAAACTATAATCGTGTTACACTAACTGATTATTCTGTATATAATGCAATTATTACAGCATTATCATTACACGATTACATCACTCTAATTAAGATCTTCATTAAACAGTGTTTACTTGATTGGGATCTCAAAGATTACCTACTGCTGTGCATGTTAATGTGCTCATTACTGTAGCTCTATAGGGTTTGTCAATATGAACTCATACGTGTATGGACAAGGACATGGATTTGCAGTTGTTGTTTTTGTGTTTTTGTGTTTCTAAATCCAATCAAATGTTGTCATGGTTACAGTCTGATGTGATAAATCTTATTATAGCAATTTAGATAATAAAAAATAACTCTGTCAGTTAATTAAGAAGCTGCCAAGCACTCAGAGATGGATGCCTGATGGTTTCTTTTTCATGAATACAATAAAAATGACAAGAGGTGACTAACGTATTATATTATATTATATTATATTATATTATGACTGTATACAGTTTGATAAGCATTTTTTAGAGTAAATGCAATAATAAAAAACGAATACTGAGCGGTGGCACCTGTTGGATGAAGCTGCTCTGAAACAGCTGTGGACAGACGGAGGTGGAGGTGGAAGCGTTTATCCACTTATCCATTTACCTGCTGCTGCATGTCGTTATCAGCTAAAGCTAACCTGCTGATTAGCTCAGGTAATTACCCCCAGAGACCGAAAGACACTCTCTGCTAAACAATCCCACAATGCAATTCTCTGTGTTATATATATATATATATATATATATAAATGTACACACTTATGCCCAATTCCAATTCTATTTTTCATCCCTACCCCTAGCCCTACCCCTATCCCTTAACCCTTGCCCCTTGAAACGGAGCTACAAGGGGTAGAGGTTGAAAGTCAACCCCTACGAATTGGGACACCACTTCAACAGTCACATACGTCATCAGTCGTCTCTGCTGGCTTTCACATAAGCAGACGTGACAAGCTTTTGCCACAAATCCTCTATTCAAAACCACGTTAACTTAAAGCAGAAGTGAGTGATATATTTGTGTTAATATAAATCTTAAATAGTTATATCTTCCGACAGCAATCACTTACATATGGCGCATTTCCACTAGCACGGCTCGGCTCGGTACGGCTCGGCACGGCACGGCTCGGCTCGGTTTGGTTGTGTTTCCATTACAACTGAGTATCACTAGTGCCGCCGTGACGTCATTTACACGTCGCCGAGCAACGCTCTAAACTCTGTAAATATATAACTTTAGCAACATTTGAAACATTTTCAGGCGAGAAAGTAGTCGTTTAGATCCCCAACGTGTTGAAAATCTGACAAAATACCAGCTGTTTACAATTTTGTTTCAACGAAGTCGGCGTTACTAAAGCTAGCCGTAGTGAGCAACGCACTTCCGGTTATTTTCACAAAATAAAATACCCGTTGCCTTTTATCATAAGGAAAGCCATTACGATAGAATTGGTGCTTTTACTTTGAAAACAGGAAGTGAACCTACCCTCGCTGTAGCTAGCTTTAAACCGCCGTTTTGACTGCTCTCGTCCCGTTAACGGCATTTAACAGTTCAATATGCCTTACCGGAGAGTCTACCAGCTCTGAGATCGGCCTGGTTCATTGTAAAACATTTATTTATTGATGTAAATGTGGTGTTTTCTGTGCGTTCAGACCCCAAGGCAGTGCTGCTCTTCTGTCTAACCACAAACAAACTGCTGCTACAGCCACAATTGTTAGATTTCATCAATGAGACCAACATTTAAGAGTTTAACCAGCCGGTGGTAAACCTCTAAAAGCCATCGGGGAAGTTAATTAGCGGTCTGTTCTCCTCGGGGTGACGGTGGTAGGCTGGCCGGCGGAGCACGTCAGGAGCCGGGCTGCTGCCTCTGTGATGTCGCGGTCCCTGCTCGGACCTGGAGCTTCACACTCGAAAAACATCGGGGCAAACTTCTAAACAGCCGTCGTTTGGATAAACTAACCGCACATGGGGATCTAAACAGTTACTTTCTCGCATGAAAAAATATTAAAACTTAATAAAGTCACGTAATAACAGAGCCAGTCTCAATATTAGAAATTCTCTGGTAATAACAGGCTTCAGGCTTCAGCAGGAACATTTCTGTTGTCGGTCGTCGCTTCCAGTGACGACACTCATCGGCCAATCAGTGGAAGGCAGTCGGCTGACGTCACGTTTTAGTAACGCTTCGGCTCGCTTGGAACCAGGGCTGAGGTGATACCAAAAATGTACCCGGTTGCAGGTACTGCGTGCTAGTGGAAACACGCAATAGCGCGCCGAGCCGTGCCGTACCGAGCCGAACCGTGCTAGTGGAAATGCGCCAATAGAGTGTTTGGACTGAAACACAGGTCTCTCAGTCCCTCTGCTCTGCTCTGAGCCGAAGAGAAAACATTTATCGTATCCTACAGTTTTTATCCAATGAGGAGAGAGAACGGCATGCAGGGCTGTGTGTGCAGCCAAGGAACGCCGTGAATGTGGTGACGTAGCGACGAGGACTGTTATGGTGCGTTCAAGGAAACTCGTATTTTTCCGACCGTGAAGTCGTACCAGTTCGATCTGGTACGAGTTCACCGGTCGGAAGTTACGAGTGGCCGTTATAGTGACTTTCACCGGTAAAACAGGTCGGAAAAACACGAGTGGGTTGCCTGGAACGCTACAAAGTCGTAAGTTGTGACTTGAAGCTGTAATTTACGATTTCAAAAGCCTGCCTGGAACGCAGCATTAGCGAAAACGACCGGACCACTCACTTCTGCTTTAATAAAATAAAATAAAATGTAATGCAGACTGATCGGTTCATTGTAAAACATTTATTTATTGATGTAAATGTGGTGATTTCTGTACGTACTGTAGGCTACAGAGCCCCCAGGCAGTGCTGCTCCTGTGTCCAAAACACATGAAGCTTCACTTTTAATTCAAACAAACTAATGCGACTGCCACAATTGTTAGATTTCATCAATGAGACCAACATTTATCTCCTAAAAAGAATGTAACTACCCGGTGGTAAACCTCTAAAAACCTGCGGGTAAGTTAATTAGCGATCGTCTTTTCTCCCGGGATGACGACGGAGGTTGGCCGGCTGACGAGCTCTCAGGACGGGTGGTGTCTCTGTGACGAGCCGTTGATCTGCTCCACAGGTGGAGCTTCATTTCTCCCAAAAACATCGGAGCAAACGTCTAAACAGCCTCATGTGGATAAACCGACCGCACATTGGGGATCTAAACAGCTACTTTCTCGCATGAAAAAATATTAAAACTTAACAAAGTGATGTAATAACAGCGCTACAGTGAGAAATAAAACAGCTGCCGGTTGCCGCAAGATACATTCTGGGAAACTTGCCATAGCCCTCGGTTTGTAGTGTGCCCCTGAAAAACCTCCGTTTCAAGGGCGAGATAGCCCTACCCCTTCCCCCTAACCCTCGTCTGAACCAGAATTGGGACACCCCTACCACTTCACGTGAACGCGCAAAACGAAGGGTTAGGGGCGAGGGCTAGGGCTAAGGGGAGAATTGGAATTCACCCTTAGCCTTTTGTTCAGTCTGAGATCAGTCTACAGGTTTTCACTTTGCTTTGTTTTCTCAGACTGATGTTTTCTCTGTGGTCGTGGCTGCAGGTTTCAGCACCACAGAAGACGAAGAGTGACAAGTTTTACCTGACAGGACTGAGTAGTGTCTCCTGTTTACTTTTAAATCTGTGTGAAACTTTGGTAAACTGAGTCTGAACAACACAAACTCTGTGAATAAAAGTGATCTTTCCAGCCACGGTGACAGAATAATGAAACACGAGCTGCTGCTGCTGCTGCTGAGAGACTGAAATTCATCTGGAATAATAATGACTTCATCTCTAGATGAGTTAATAAATAACCTGCTGCCCCCACACAACTCATCTCCACTTCATATACTGTATCTCCTTATATCACAAATGTGCCTGGATTTCAACTCTACTTCTACTTCGTCGTCTATTAATTATCCTTCTCTATAATGTGTTTTCATCTCTGACAGCTCTACAACCTCTGGTTAATTGGTGTTAATAGGTTTGACTGTAAGTCACACAGTTATATCGATGTTTTTGAGGTTAACTGTACTCTGTGTGTGTGTCAGCATTTCTATTTGCAAACAGTACCTGAATGCCGTTTAATACCACCAGAAAATAAACATATTGATCCTTCAAGTCGAGTTAATGGAAGGTCACAGGGGCATGATGGGACGGCAGAGAGCATAAAAGCTCAGAGAAATCGAAAGATACAAAAAAAAAACAAGACAACCTCTGAACAATCTATTTGAAAATCTAACTCCACTTCCCTGAAAAAGAAAAAGAAAAAGAAGTCTGCCTTCTTTACAAGTTAATGAAAATGACCGGAGGAGTAAAGTGGCGTCTGCAAGGACAGATATTTATTGCACTACAGACAGAGACAGAGACAGAGATAGACTTTTATTTATTTTTATATGTGTCTCCCCTTTTTAAACTAAAAGCAGTTTGTTCTTTTTTTTTTTTCTTCAAGAGCAGAAACATCAGGATAACAACTGTAGGATTAAAACTGAAGTGGAAGCTGTTCGGAAATATTTTAGATTCTCCAAACTGCAAACAACGCCGAGGATTTCATCGTATCTGCCAGACAGTGTTTGTCAAGTGTGTATCTCTGTGTGTGTGTGTGTGTGTGTGTGTGTGTGTGTGCGTTTGGGGAAAAGACCCGGCAGCTTTGGTGTGTCAAAGCCGCAGATGGATCAAAATCACAGCAGCAGCAACAACATGAACTAAAATGTTTAAAAAAAAATAAAAAAAAATCCCACAGCTCCGGAATAAAAATTGAGTGAGAAGGGAAGATCATAGGAAATATTTGGCTGCCACGACAGCGAGGACGAGGAGAGATTAGAGGATTATACGTTCCTGGATGTTGCTGATGGATCAAAGGTGTGGAGCCTTTCAGAAATGAAGAATGCTTATTATCCCTCATTGATGCACACTGGGTCGGTTTCATAGCTTGTTTCTCTTTTTTTTTTTTTTTTTCTTTCAGAGAGAGAGTTTCTGCAGTTGTTGTGGGGTCATGAAGAGAATTTATAAAGATGCAGTAGCTACGGAAGCCTACAGGGGACTTTATTCAATCAATAATGCAAAGTCATTCTGCAGCAGCATCAGAATATTCCACAATAAAAAATGTGGAAAGGAAAAAATCCAATTTGCATTTCATTTTAAAAGTTTAGTATATTTAACTCCATATTAGAATGAAAATGGAAAAGCTCAATTGTTCCTTCAGATTTGAAAATTATCATGATGATTTTCCCCTTCTTTTTTTTATCAGACCCATCTCAAATCTTCCCTTTATAGCCAAGATCGTTGAGAAAGTGGTTTTTAATCAACTCAGCAACTTCTTGAACTCCAGTGGACTCTTTGACAAATTTCAATCAGGCTTCCGACCTCACCACAGTACAGAAACAGCTCTGATTAGAGTGTTAAATGACATAAGGCTGAACACTGACTCAGGCAAGGTGTCAGTTCTGGTCATGTTGGATCTCAGTGCTGCGTTTGACACTGTGGATCACAGTATACTGCTGGACAGGTTGGAAACCTGGGCAGGACTCAGCGGGACAGTCCTAAAATGGTTCAGGTCCTACTTAGAGGAACGGAGTTATTTTGTGACCATTGGTAGTTATCAATCTGATCGAGTGGCTATGACATGTGGAGTTCCTCAGGGGTCAGTCCTTGGACCCCTTCTGTTTAACCTGTATATGCTGCCTTTGGGTCAAATTCTACAGAACTCTAATGTCAACTATCATAGTTATGCAGATGACACACAGATATATCTTGCACTGTCTCCAGATGATTGCAGTCCAATAGAGTCATTATGTCACTGTTTAGAACAGGTCAAAAATTGGATGAGCCAAAATTTCCTTCAGTTAAATCAAGAAAAAACTGAGGTCATTGTTTTTGGAAATAAAGAGAAGAGGGTTGTTGTCAGTAAACACCTTGAGTCACTGTCTTTAGAAACTAAAGACCAAGTCCGAAACCTTGGCGTGCTGATAGACTCAGATCTGACCTTCAACAGCCATATCAAATCAGTCACCAAATCAGCCTTTTATCAACTGAAGAACATATCCAGAATTAAGGGTTTTATGTCCCAAACTGATCAGGAGAAGCTGATTCATGCTTTTATCTCCAGTAGACTAGACTACTGTAACGGTCTTCTGACTGGTCTCCCCCAAAAAAGCATCAAACAGCTGCAGCTCATTCAGAACGCTGCAGCTCGAGTTTTAACCAGAACAAAGAGATCAGATCACATCACCCCGGTTCTTAAGACCTTACATTGGCTCCCAGTCAGCTACAGAATAGATTTTAAAGTTCTGCTCCTGGTTTACAAATCACTGAATGGTTTAGGTCCAGAATACATGAATGACATGTTAGTAGAGTATAAACCCAGCAGAGCTCTGAGATCTACTGACTCAGGTCAGATAGTGGAGCTCAGAGTTCAGACCAGACATGGTGAAGCAGCATTTAGCTGTTATGCTGCTCACAAGTGGAACAAACTACCAGCAGAACTGAGATCAGCCCCAACTGTAAACACTTTTAAATCCAGGTTAAAAACATTTCTCTTTTCACGTGCTTATAGCTGAGAACTTAAAACTTTATCTATTTTCTTTACTATTACTTGTATTTGCTCTTGCTTTTAACCCTGTTTTTAGTGTTTGTTTTTATTCTGTCTTGTGCTTTTTTTTTTTTTTTTTTTTTTTTTTTTAAATGCTTCTTTTATTTTACTTTTATTTGCTCTTGCATTTAACTCTGTTTTTATTGTTTTGTTTGTTTTTATTCTGTCTTATGCTTCTTTTTTTTTTTTTTTTTTTTTTAAATGTTTTGTCTTTATGTAAAGCACATTGAGTTGCCTTGGTATGAAATGCGCTATATAAATAAAGATGCCTTGCCTTGCCTTGCCTATTATAGAAGGCCTATTAAATTAAAATATAATATTCTTAGACTTACTCTGCTCTGCTCTTTGGATAATATTCAAATACAATGACAGTAGTTTTTTAATTTTGGTGGCAAAATGAAAACCGATCAGTCCTCCTCCTTATCAAGGCAGGCCTTCGTCTAATATAATATAGTCTTTTTCAATGTAGCACTTGCACTGTGTCTCAATTCAGTGGCTGCATCTTTTGGAGGACCCAGGCTACATGGTCCACAGCGGCGACGTAAACCGTTGGTCTAGCCTTCGGAGCATTTCCTGATGTGTCCAAACGCAATCAGCATTCAGCATTCAGCATTCAACATCAAACATTTGAAACCACTTTTGGCCAAAATGTTTTATCTATAAAAGGTGGGCAAATCTGGAATAACCTCCCAGTCACAAATAGGGAGAGCAGCACTTTTACCATGTTCAAGGGAAAACTAAAAGCGTGGTTACAAGCAAACCAGACCTTTAATGCTGCCAAATTATATGTGAATGCCATGATCATGTCGCACATAACATAACATACTGCCTCACAAGCTGGGGACAAACCAACAGCTCAACACTGAAGCCATTGGAAATGCTGTACAAGCAAACCCTTAAAGTTTTGGACCAGAAACCGAACAGCTCACATCATTGCACCATCTTACACAAACATAAGCTTCTGAGCTGGGAGGATATCATAAAATATAGGAACATCTGTCTGGTCTTTAAAATCCTGCATGGTTTTTAGCTCCTCCACCATTGAACTCATGCACCCCTGTCTGTCTGCATCCCAGAATGTGTAGTACAGTACAGTATGTTTCTATGTGCTGTCTCTGCATGATTGTACTGATGCCTACCTGTTCTATCCTATCCCTAGTGATTGTTTTTAATCATTGTGTTGTAATATATTGTTGTTGTTGTTTTTTAGGGTGCCCATTGTCATCTGGCCGGGGACTACAGCAGGATATTAGCCATGCTGGCTAAAGCTGCCCTTTTTACTGTATTGTTGATTAATTGGGACTGTCCACGTATAAAACAATAAAGTAAAGTAACAACTGCTGGAGCACCATTTGAGTTCTTATTTTTCAGTTAGCCTAATTGTACACAATGTTTTTTGTATACATCATTTTGGTTCTAGTAGTACTTACATTTCGTGCAATATCTACACACTTCTGCTTGTGCAACTGGGTGTAATGGGCATCGTGCAATACAACCTGGCACTTTAAACTGATGTGCACTTTAGGGCCTTGTGCAATAGCTACTATCTAGCACTTCCATTCTTATAGGTCATCGTGCAATCCAACCTGGTACCTACTGTATGCACTCAGAAACTCTTATGGTCCCCCTACTGTACCCATGGAACGTGTTTGTCAATATGTTTTACATTGTCTTAGTCGTCTTGTTGTCTTTTAGTTGTCTACATTATCATTGAACTGTTTTTATGTTTGGAAATTAGCAATTTTGCTACAATTTGGCACATTTACATGTTTTTATGTCCATTAATGTGCACTGTCCCATCCAAATATACAAATAAAGTAAAGCCGGCTGCAGAGTGGGCGCCTCAATGGTCCGATAGCTAGCATGCTAGGTGGCTAATAATAACAGCGTGCAAAGAGTCTTGGGATACAGGAGGACACAAAGGACAGGTGCATCCTCCTAGGACAGACAAAGGAAAGTCGGTTTTTGAAGGAGCCTTCCAATCGGGACCGGCCTTTGTTGTTGCAACGCTGTGATGTAATCGGTCTTCAAATGTCACCTCTGACGGATGCAGACACTGGATTGGGACACAGACCAAATGTTTAGTGTTTAGCCTGAACGACCCCCTCATCAAACAGGAAGTTGACCCCCCGGTCTGCAGGTGTGTGTCTGTAGCCGTGGAACATGCAGCGAATAAATCAGCTCTGAAGCAACTCTGTCGTCTCCCAGCGAGCGTCAAATCCCTCAGTGTCTTATTTTTAAAACCCAATTTCCTCTTGTTTACCGTCGCATCGGTGCCACTCACAGCATCGAGTCTGTACAATAAACTCCAGAACCAATTTCTTTATAAATCCGCCCCACTTTAATAACGCTCAAATATGAAGATAATGTGGCTATAGGGCAAGGCGGAGGGATATGAAATGAAAGGGAAAAAAAGACGAATAAAGAAGAAGAACGAGGAGGAGAACAATGAAAAGGCACAGCGCCGCAGAGAGCGTGATGATTGATAGATAGAGAAAGTATCAGCTCAGCCGAGCAGGTGCAGCAGCAGCATGAGGAGGAGGATCGTCTACATGTGTCGGTGCAGCTGGAGGAAGCTGCAGGTTACAGAGGTCACTTCACCTGATTGTATACACGAGAGCCTCAGATATAGAAGGTTAAAGCCTCATTACCCAGCATGCAGTAGCAGGGGAGAGCTCAGGGACTTCCTACTTCTAAATCCGAGCTAAAACACGAGCTATTAATAAAACCGTCTGTTGGATCGGCCAATAGAAGCAAAGCATTCAGCTCTTTCTGTACCTGAATGCACCACCAGCCTCTCTTCCTTGCTAATCCCCATCTAACCTCTAGCACACCATGCTACCTGCAGAGCTAACAGCGTAGCAGCTAATAAGCTAACTATACGCTAGTGTAGGAACTGCTGTGTAGCTAATGCCGCGTGACTTTAGAAACGAGAATCAACCTTGTTCTAGTTGCAAATTGGTAACCAGCCGATAAATCAACTCTTTAGGTTGTTAAATGTTGTTAGCATCGTCTAACACTGGAGATAGTTTGTGCATGAAAGCAACAAGTTTACAGGTGTTGCTAATTCGGCTAATTTACTGACATAAAAACAAAAACGTGGTCATGAAAACTTGGAACTTGGGGTTTTCCGACCTCCTTCTACTAGAAAAAGCAATATCAAACGCAATATCGGAGCTCCCACTCGGGAAAGTCAGAGAAAAATGGTAAAACATCGATTAAAATGCCTTTTTAAAATGCCAAAATACATTAAAACGTTATGAAATATACAATATTTACTTGTTGAACACAGTAAATTCATGTTGTTATTTCTTTTCAATTTTAAATGATCTGTTTCATTATTTTAAAATGCTCCTTTTTTAAATTGTTTCTGTGTCCTTTGTAATGTTTTAAAGCCTTATAGCTACGTGAAGCACTTTGAATGCAAAGTTTCCACCATGTTTCTGGTTACTCTGGCGTGGTGCATCTCGAACGCTTTGAAGAAAAGTGAAGCTATAACTGGCCCATAATGGTTAATGTAGGCAAATAATACACATCATTTTTAAGCTTATATATGACACAGGTGTTTTTTTCTTTTCTTTCTCAGTCCAAAGTGACATTGAGTGCCAGATAGCAGAATCCGCAGAGAAAGAACGACAGGATTACTGTGATTATACCTCCTTGAGCAGGAGGTGGAGGAAATTGGTGCAATCACATAGTCTGGATAACACCGAGCACTTCAGCTGCACTTTATTTAAAATACAGTAGTTTGTGTTTGTGAGGGGGAGGGGGTAAAAAAGCACCGTTTGAACCTGAGTGGTCTCGACGTCCTGTCTGCATGTCGTCTGCAAAAAAGAACAAATAGAAATCGAAAGCTTTTATGGGGAAGTGAAGTGAAGTGAAGTGTTCTGTGTGCAACAGGTGGGAGGGGAAGTTCACCCGGCGTCGCCACCGGCATCGTCGGTTTATTTAACTACAGAGAAGCAGCTGATACTGATGATGATGATGCTTTATCCTCCGCACTCGTCTCCCATTCATATACATCTGTGACAGCTGCCGCCCGCCTCCTCCTCCGGCTCTAATGAGATGAACAGTCGTATTCAACCACTTTGTGTGAAACCGACCGACTGACTGACTGAGTGACTTCCTCCCTCTGTGTTGTGGACTCAGACAGATTAAAGCTGTCTCAACATGTAGGCTACAGGTCCAGAGCTGAAGGTGGAGAAATCAAACAAACGAAGAAGGCTTTGGAGGATTTGAAAGAGCAGCAGCAGCAGCAGCATTAGTGGACAGACTCAGAGAGGAAACATTAAACTCAACATGATGTTTAAGGAGTTCAGTTTGGTGCAGAGTTGTGTTTTATGATGCAGGACACCTCATCACTTTTACCATGTACAGTCATCTCATTAATAACTAATGTAAGCTGCTGCTTTGAACATATCCAACCATTTTGCATGTGATTTCTGCTGCTGTAACTGCAAATGTCGTCTGTCAACATTTACGTAAGATTAACTAGATTTACAGTAATGTTAATGTTGTAACGTTCTCTCTGTTTATGATGTCTGTGTTGATGCAATTTTTGGAAACAAACTGAGAAAAGTCTAAATTTAACTCTTGCAGACTTCTACTCTACTCTATTTTACTGTAAATGGATAGATAGATAGATAGATAGATAGATAGATAGATAGATAGATAGATAGATAGATAGATAGATAGATAGATAGATAGATAGATAGATAGATAGATAGATAGATAGATAGATAGATAGATAGATGTACTTTATTAATCCCGAGGGAAATTCAGATGTGGTCAACTGTTCACTCACAGAACCAGTCACACACAGCACAACAATAACAATGATCTTCCATCCCATCACTTTTATCATGTGCAATCATTTCATTTCTCACTTATCTGCTACTATTTTTTGTTTTTGATTTATATAAATATCCAAGTCAATATATTATCATGTCATTTAAGTATTTGATTTGATCATTTTGCAGCTTTTTCTTCTTCATTCTGTCACTTTCCTGCTGTAAAACGACAAATATCTCCACTAATAAAAAAAATAAAAAAATTATATCCATGATATTTAAAGTTAACTAGACTCTGAGTATGTTCTCTTTTTTGGGAGATACACTGAGACTTGATTAATAAGAAATCAGACATGATTACTACAGAGTTAAAGTAAAAAAAAGTTTCTGGACTTTTTACACACAGAGTAAAAACATCAGGAAAACTTCATCTAATTAAGCTTCACTTCAAATTAATGGATGTTTCTGGCTTTTCTTCTGCTACAGTGAACAACCTCCATCCTGTGTGTGTGTGTGTGTGTGTGTGTGTGTGTGTGTGTGTGTGTGTGTGTGTGTTTATTATCATTAAGCCAGGTCTGTTTAATTGGCAGAGAGAGGATAGATGGTCGACCGATCATTTCTCTTTGCTCCAAAGTGCAGAGTCAGTGGAACCAGTTCATTAATATCTTAATAAGTCGATTTGATAAAAATCTTCATAAGAGACAAAGTGTGAATGTTTAATGTCGCTGTCGTTGGACGACGCTCAGTTTATCTTCAACATGTTGATGCAACTTGTAAATTATTTGGCCTCCTTCCATAGTAGTTCTGTAGTTTTTCTCTTTGAAGGAATTTTGTTCTTAAGAAAATAAAAATGTGTTTGTGAGATGTGAAACTCTCGCCCTTGAAGACAGTTTAGGACTTTAAACTAAGTGTGACTGACGCACGCCAACCGGTCAGCCCTCGCTAATTGTTGGACACGTTTGCCGTTTTATTTTTATTTTTTTCCTCCTCCTGATAGCATCTCGCCGCAGATAGCAGCAGCAGCAGCAGCAGCTGTCTGACGGCTTCCTCCTCAGAACCATTTCTTCCTTGAACAGAAATCAAAAAGGATGTTTAAACCCCTGCAGACAGAGACCAGAGCCTCCTCTCATCTGCAGAGCGGATGTAGAGAGGGAGCGTGTGATGAAAACTGAGAAGAGAGAAGAAAGAGAGAGATAGATAGATAGATACAGCTCAGGAATCTTGTTCTTGTTATCGTGAGAGGGGGATCTGTGTTGGGTGGGATTAAAGATAACGAGTTTTGGTTTGTGTGTTTGAAAGAGAGAGAAATGAAAGAGGGAATAATGAGGAGGGAGAGAGGAAGAGGTGGCTGCAGAGAGAGAAAGAGACGCAGCAGCACTCACTCACAAACGGCTTTAATGCAGATTCGTGCTGCAGCTGAAGCTTTGAGGTGTGAACCTGAGTGATGATAAGAAGTGTCTCACGGCCCCCGAGTCCTTTAACATGAAGGAGCCAGGAAATAAGAAGTCTAATGCAACACGGCCGGGTCAGAGCTTCTCCTTCTCCTTCTCCCCGCTGCTTCTCACGCTGACGAGAGGAAACCACACCGTTTACTCCAAACTCCACATTCTCCTCCTGATTAGATTTAATTTATTAACGTCTGATTATCGGCGATACGGAGGATGTGGCGGTTTTAGGAGGAGGATGATGAACGCCTGGAGATAATTCTGTGCCGATTCGTTCAGCAGAAGTGCAAAACCAGCTTGAATCAACTTTACGACTTTACAGACGTGTCGGTGTTTCACATCGTCAAAGATCTGGGGCCTCATTTATCATTGTGGATACACATTTTTTTACACCCTTTTCCCCCGTTTTGTGCGTACGCACTTTTCTCCGCCTAATTTGGGATCTATCATAATCAAGCCAAAACCTGACGGGAAAAAGTGCGGACATTTACACCCATTTTGACCCTGGCGTACCGTGATTTACACCTGTTTTGAGGAACAGGAGGAATTGGCGACACCGTTGCTGAGTCAGAGAACTGCAGTGTGAGAGGGAGAGAGGAGCGGAGTACATTTAGAAGAGCACAGTAGGATGTTTTGAAGTAAGTAGGCTAGTGGTAGTGGTGGACCGTTGATGCTGGCAATCCAACCCGCTCTATAATAACACTAGGCTTTATGTTAATTGATAAACAGAGCGCATTGTGGATTTTGCTTTTTTGATTAGGCTGTGTGACGTCCGACAAGGATCAAACCATCCAAGTTTAAAAACACACCGGCAGCAGCGCACACTGATCTGCAGCTACTGAGACTGTTATTATTCTGTCACCTGAGTTAACGAGGTGCACGTGTGTTTGGAGCTGACGAGAGGAGAGAATAAAGAGTGAGACAACGCGGCCTGAGGAGGAACTGTGAAGGACTCAGCTGTAGCCTAATGGAAAATGACCTAAACCGAGTCCAGTATAGAGCTGTAACTGTGTAGTGGAAAGGCGTGCAAAGTAATGGTAACTATCGTGGAAATCCTGCTTTACACTGTTTTAACATCTAGGTAAAAAAAAAAAAAAAAAAAGATTTTCTGGGATAAAGGGGCAGATTACATAGATTATTCTTCTTTCTGCTCCCTTTTGTTGAGATTTGGGAGGTTTTTGTTTTTATTGTAGCTTATTAAAATGAAAGATCATTAATTTAGTAGCAGTTTTACACCCTTTTTGATAAATGAGGCCCCTGGTGTTGTATAAAAAGCTGAAAGGTCCTGAGTTCATCAACACGTTGAAGACGGTCGAGGCTCAAACTGATCTGAAGAAATATTTTGTAGTTTGTTTTAAAAAGAGTAAAAAATCTGAGATTTATGTTCTAGGATGAACCGAAGCCCCTGAACGCACCGCTCCAGTTTTGGCTTATTTCTGCTCTTAAATTGTGAGTTAAGAGTTACTGGGTCTAATTTATTACCAGCTGATTACCAGTGATACGGATTTAAGAGGATGTGACAGTTTTCAGAAGAGACCACCAGAGTCTTGGAGGTTCGTCCTCTGAGGATGATGAACGTCAGGAAATAGAAACGTCAAAGCTTTAATGAAGTCATTAGGTTCTAGTGGAGCTCGGCTATAAATCGGTTTGATCTGTTATCTCAGATTTATGCTTCAGGACGAGGTTTAAAAAACACGGTCCAGGAAGAGAAGAAGTCGTTTTCTGGTGGAGAGAGACATAACAAATGTGTTGGTGTTTCACATTGTCACATCGTGTTGTGTGTAATGTTATGGGATATGTGCAGTATTGTTATGTACTTGTGATGGTGCGGCTGGTGATGTCTTCTTTGTCGTTATTGTGGCTGTCAGGACATTTATGAAGCAGCTGCTGAGTCCAAGACAAATTTACTGAAGTGGGACAATAAAATGTATTATATTGTATCGTGTCATGTTGTGTCGTATTACCTTTCTCTTGTGTTCGGGTCACTAGTGAGCCGTTTTCAGGTTTTAATGTATAAAGTACCACTTAAATTTGTTTATAGCATCAAGACTTTTTGACTTTGTCAGGAACCTCTATTTAAACAAAATAAAACAAAACAAAAAATTCACAAAATTCTAAAATGCTCTCGTTAAAATCATAACATTTGTGTTGTTAGGGTCAATTTTGACCCGATAAGGAAGCCTTACAACTAGGGTTGCCACCTTTGAGTTGTGAAAATAAGGGACACTCGACCAAATGTCGACGGGGGGGGGTTATGTTTGATCCAAAACATAAAGTTGCAATATCCCACTTAAATATAATAGTCATACATATTAATGCCTATAGGCCTAGCCTATGTGAAGAGGCTGTCACATGTTACACATGTAATGATTCCTCACAACAGCCTGATAGGCTTTATGCACAGCTCCACTACTTCCTGAACATTTAAACAAGTTCCTTTATTTCCTGTATTATTGGACAAACTGATTAATCCAGGTGTGTCTGACCTCAATTGTCAGAGAGCTGGCCAGCTTAATGGGAGGACTGGATGGTTTAAGTTCAGGAAGTAGTGGAGCTGTGCATAAAGCCTATTATTAACAGTGATTTACCATGGTTTGAAACACATGCAAATCAAATAAAAATGCATCTGCACAAAATGATCAGAAATAACACTGTGCTAATGTTCAGACCAGTTCAAGACCAGCTGCATAGGCTACCAGCAACAGCAGGTCAGACGAATAAATAGCACCCACTGAGTTAGTTTGCTTTTGTTTATGTAATAATAATAATATAAAAGCCTAATATAAAATCAGCCCAGTGTGTAAAGCTGTCGCTTCAAGCAGAGATTTTTTTTTCCATATTGCCCGTTCATTCATCATCCCGTTAGACTGAAAATAGGTTACAGTGGGTTTTTTAGGTGCTGTAGCTACAAGCAAATCTCATGTTGTCTCTGTACAAAGACCTTTTTAAATGTGAAAACAGAGTAGACCTACTCAAGATTTGCGTTTGAGCAACACATAACAGGGCGGCGAAATATGTAGATAGTCACATTAAGTTAAAAATTAATTTACCGATTATCCATTATTATCTGTCCTGCTGCGAGCGGCGCACAACTTCTTTCAGTGGTAACTGACTGTAAATAGGCTATAATGACCTCTTGACGCTCGGCTCAACAGCTGAGCAGCGTATCCCCTCAGCTGAACATCTGCAGGCGGAGACGTCAACAGCAGCGGATCAGCTGATCTCTCCCTCCCAAACGCTCCGTTCTGGACTTTCAAAGTAAAGGTGACGCCAGCTGAAAATGAGTTAGCGATGGATAGAAAGTGTCCTACAGAGAGGATGGTCTCTGTTTCGTTCTGACAAATGCTGGATCTTTACAGAACACGTGCGAAGTGATGCTGCATTCATGACAACTCGGAAATACGGGACAAAGCCCGTCCCGTATTGATTCAAAACGGGACGCACTATTTTATTTCAAAATACGGAACGATTCCGTATTTTAAGGGACGGGTGGCAACCCTACTTACAACGTAACCAAGAGATGAGAAAAAAATGGGATGATAAATAATTGTTTTTAGTGTTTTATAGCTGATTTAACACCATAGATGGTAGCGGAAAGCTGAGACAAGACGAAGGATAAACATCTGAAAAGTCCTGAGTTCATCGATATGTTGAGGATGATCGAGTCTCAAACTGAGCTGAAGAATTCTGACTCTGGATCTGAAACAATCTGAGATTCTTTGAGGTTCATGTTTCCCAGATTTTAAATCCTAGGCCCTGAAAGCACCGCCGCTCCGCCCTCGGCTCGTTTCCCTGAACGACCCCGATGTGACCTGAACAGACTCTGGAGGCCAACGACACGACTGATTCTGTTCCTCCTCCTCTTCAACAACTAAATCAAAATCCTCTCACTGTCGCCAAGGAAACTCGTTGGCCTGGAGACGCCAGACGCCACCAAACCTCCGGGCCGACGGCGAGCGACGCCGGGCCAAGTCTCAGTCAGCTGGATCAGGTCCCAACGGAGCTGAAGCCTGGATGCTCGAGGCCCAGACTTCTCTGTGTGTGTGTGTGTGTGTGTTTATGTGTGACCACTGGGAAGGTGTGTGACCTCGCGCTGTGTGGGTTTTTAAAAAAGACGAGGACATGTTTTCCCTCCAGACTTCGCTGAGATATCGTCTCCATGACCTGGAAACAGGGATCAGTCCGTCCGTCCATCCGTCCTCTCCTCTGGTGCCAACTTCCTGCTCAGCGCGGCCAATAGTCGTCCAGATTTGTCTCTTAGAGCCAAAACATGTCAACCTCATTACTGAACTATTGGACCACGATGTCTGGACCCAGTTCAACAGAAATCCATCTCAGGGTTGGAGCGACTGTGTGAGACTCTAATGCTAACGGCTAACGGCTAACAGGGCTGCTACTGAGGCTGAGAAAGAAAGAAACAGACCTGCACTGTGGGGACGGAAGTTGATTCAAAGCTCGTATTTTTTATACTTTATTTCCTGGGGCTTTATTTTACTGTATATAATGTAGGTAAATGTAATTTAAAAGCGAGTATACCAGAAGTAACCTACATATTCTCTACTTTCCCACATTTAGCTTCATTCTTGTAATATTTTGCAATCGGTTCATTTAATTGCTGAATAGTTGCTATGGACACTGAGGGGCCGACAGAGGTTTACTGTTTCTTCAACAATTTCTACTCGCACTGTCCCACATGAAGACCTGCACGGTCTAGTCGGCCCGAGTCCGACGAGCCGTTGTCTTGCTGCTGACAATAACAAAAAAAACTTTTAAAAAGCTGCCGTCGGTGAAAAATCTAATGACAAATAAGAAACATAAAATCTGCTCCGGTGATAATGAATTACAGCCTATCCAGGATGTGTGGTGAAACAGCTCTATCTTTCATAGAGGTTTCTGAAACGGACCCCTGATGCTTATCCCATAGACATATCTAAATACGGTTAATACATCCCTGGAGTGCCTTTAGAGGCTAAAGTTAACCTAGTTAGCGCTAGCCACCGTTAGCCTAACTAAAATAACAACGCTAAAAACTACCCACAAGTCTAAAACTCGATTCTTTCATATGGGCTATATGTAGACGTAACGATCCAATGAATAAAGACTGTTTCTGTTTCTTCGTATGACGAAAATTTGTCAACTCGTAATCTCCACACTTCACAAATACATGCTTCCGGTTTATTCGCTTTTATTTTGAAAAGCTAAGAATCAACTTCCGTCCCCACAGTGCAGGTCTGCAGCCAGACTGTCTTGAGAAAAACAGCAGATTTATAGTTGAAGTTTCATCTTTTTTTTCTTTTTCTTTTACGCCTGACACCTGAACATCACACGCTGACCCGAGGAGACTTTACCGTTACCACCTGGAACTGATTAGCAAACGTTTCTGAAATCGTAGAAACATCTCAGGATGACTCATCACCTCGGCGACGCTCTGTCAGCGCCGACATCCATATTCATGTCCCAGCAGCGTTTTGTTTTCCTTCACTCGACTTCGACTTTGACTCTTCGAGCTGCAGCGAAACAACAGAAGCGACGAGCTCAGTGGAGGAGTTTAACGTCCTCTGCTTTCTTTTTTTATTTTATTTTTAAAGTGTGTTTACTTTCACTCCCACTTGTGAGGTCGAAGGTTAAGTTTTTTGTTTTAACTATAAATTTCCCTCCACAGAGAGAAAGAAGCAGGTGAAGGCGGCTCAGCGAGCATCCGGCTGTAATGAGAGCGAGGTGAAGGAGACGACGGTCGGTGAAGATACCGAATAACTCAAGTACAAACAAAACTAAAAACTCCCAATGAGAAGTGAGAGATTGTTTCTTCCTCTTCTTCTTCTTCTTCGTCCTCCTCCTCTTCACAGCAGCAGATAAAGGAGTGTGTGAGTGAGCAGCGGAGGATAACACAAGGTGTTTGCACAGATAAGTCTAAGCTGCTGCAGTTGGAGGTGACTCAGCGCTTTCTGACTGCAGCGACGACTCGGAGGGGAGAGAAGACAACACACCTGGTCGGATCCAGGTGACCCGCTAGGAAACATCCAGATAGCATCCAGCGTGTGTGTGTGTTTGGTGGTTACACAAGATGCTCTTAAAAGTTCAAATCCACACAGCTGCGTACAGTAGATTCAAACACTTCATCACACACAGTGATGGTTTTTAAAGGGTTAGTTCAACATTTTGGCAAATTGGCCCATTGCCATAATCCCTATAGTCATAGCAGTAGGTTCATTACCTTTAATTGTCGGCGCAAGCTGTTTTTGGAACGGCGGAGCAGAGCCGTGAGCTGCTCAGAGCTACGCTACGGAGGGACCATTTCATTATGGGATTTCTTGGTTTCCCTCATCAAACTCATCAAATACACAATCCAACAACTCCACAACGCTCTGGTGGACAAGTTGTGAGCTGCACATTCACCACGCTATGAGATAATAACACAACGTTACCCGACAGAGTTATTTTAGAGGGAAATTCATGCAAAACCCCTAATGCGTGTTGCCTTCAGGGACAGTTTTTCATCAACAGTCTCTGTATTTCCCTCTAAAACAACTCTGTGTGGTAACGTTGTGTTATTATCTCATAGCGTGGTGAATGTGCAGGTCACAACTTGTCCACCGGAGCGTAGTGGAGTTGTTGGATTGTGTATTTGATGAGTTTGATGAGGGAAACCAAGAAATCCCATAATGAGCCTCCGTAGCGTAGCTCTGCGCAGCTCACGGCTCTGCTCCGCCGTTCTAAAAATAGCTTGCACCGACAATTAAAGGTAACGAACCTACTGCTATGACTATAGGGATTATGGCAATGGGCCAATTTGTCAAAATGTTGAACTATCCCTTTAAAGTGACGGTGGCTGATGAGGCCAAATGCGCTACAGGGGAAAAAAATTAATATAGCATGATAAATAAAGACAATGATGATGAAAACTAAGACATTAAACCTCCAAAACCTCCAGACTTCTGACTGAACGAGAGAGAAGAGAGAAGAGGAAAAAGGTTTGTCTGTGTTTTTTTCATTTACATTTCCCTGAATTGAAACAATATCAGACTTGTTTGTCCTTGCTGGCCACCGTAGAGACATCTCCACGGTGGCAGAAAGAAAGAAAGTTTCTCTTCCCAGAGATAAAATCCTGTTGTTTTAATGAGATTTTCTCCTCCCCTGTCATCTCTCCGGTCACTGCGACTTTGCCGAGGAAACTTTAAACTTTTATTTTATTTTATGGAACTTGGTCCTGGATGCTGTCGACCTGCTCTGATCTGAGTCAGTGATCTCTGAGTTTAAATAAAGATGTAATTTATCACTAATTATCCTCACAACAGTAAATAATATTATCTGGTTGTATCATTGACACTGTTAACACCTCATATTCAACTAGACTCATCTCTCATTAGAGCCAGTCTGACACGTGGAGCTGCTCATGGTGTGAAACTGGTCGGGGGCCGGTTTCAGAACCAATTAGTAAAAGTAAATCAGTGCATTGAAACATTAAGATAAGATAAGATTGATCACAACCACTGGAATGCTGATTTTTAAAATTAAACTGAGAGAAGCTGTGTTTCGTGTTTTGTTGCAATAGCCTACTATGAAATTAGAAAATCATGTTAAAGGGATAGTTGTAGCCGGCGTCAGTGCGATTACTGACGGACCAGGAAGAGGAGCTTCCGCTACAAACAAGCTTGAAATATAGACTTATTTAATTTTTTTCTGAACAATTTCTCATGTTGGGGCTTCAGTACAAGAGGGACATTACAGACGAGCACTATGGAGGTATTTTGGATTAGTCGACATGAGGGTGAGTAGATAATGAGTGAAATTTTAATTTTGGGTGAACTATCCCTTTCATTTGAACTCAACCATGTTAATACATCTGTGTCATGGACTATGTTCCACTCAGCTAAACAGTCCCAAGAACTCCAGGAGACAGCTTTGTTACTTCCATGAAGTTTACTTGAGATATTTGTGAAACTGCAACAGAATACAGTAAAATACTTATTAGACAAACCTGATACAGAATATCAGTGTAGCTAGCACACTTGGCTAATATAACAGCACAACATATGATAAATACAATCGAGCTAACAAAGCTAACTGGGCCTTGCTAATGCTAATCAACATCTTAGCTGACACAATCAACAACAAAATTCAAAATGAGTAACGTTTCAATGTTACATACTGAAGAATACTTACAAACGTTGCTTTAGCCAAGAACAGAGAGAAAGAAAGACGGACAAGGCGAAGCTGTTAACTGAGAGGTCACACCCGTAGCTGATCACTGCAAAATGGCAGCCTCTACTTTCCCAGAATGCACTGGCTCTGGGTTGCTATGGTTACAGATATAAACAAATGGGACTAGGCTGCTGACTAACTAACAAAATACTTTCAAGCAACATGACACTCCCCGCTTGGGGTCTTTTAAAGAACCCACATTACTTAACAGAATCAGTCTTTGGAGAGAGAAGCAGAACCACTTCTGTAATGGGTCGAGAGAAGGTCTTTCTGGTTTCATCCTTGACGACTTCCACTTCAACTTTCCGAACCAATCCATCTTCTCCTGGAAAGGTTTTTGTGATGATGCCCATAGGCCATTGATTTCTCTTTGCCTGATTATCTTTTAGGAGGACGATGTCTCCTTCTTGGAGGCTCGGCCGTTTTCCTTGCCACTTGTGCCGAAGCTGCAACGTCTTGAGGTATTCGTGTTTCCACTTGTTCCAAAACATGTCTGCTAGGCCCTGAACCCGCTTCCACTCCTCTCTGAAGAGATCCACTTCCTCAAAGCTGCCTGGCGGAGGAGGAGGTGCAGCACCTGTCTTGAGGGTCAGGAGCATTGCTGGGGTGAGGATGAGAGGCGATTCTGGATCCGATGACACGGGAATGAGCGGTCTAGCATTCATGATCGCAGCTACCTCTGCCATAAGCGTCGTCAGAACTTCATGCGTCAGGTGAGACTTCCTTTGCTCAAGCAGCATACAGTCCAAAATGCGGCGGGCGATGCCGATCATTCGTTCCCACGCGCCGCCCATATGGGACGCGTGCGGCGGGTTAAATACCCAGGTGCACCTCTGTGTATCCAGGTACTTTTCCACACTGTTGAAGCCTGGATTGGTCTTGTCCATCTCCAGCTCACGGGAGGCACCGATGAAGTTAGTTCCGCAGTCAGAGCGGATCTGCTTCGCGGGGCCCCTGACTGCAAAGAATCTCCTCAAGGCGTTGATGAAGCTGCTGGAACTCATTGCCTCAATTACCTCGATGTGAACTGCCCTTGAACACATGCATGAGAACATCACAGCCCATCGTTTGGAGTTGGAGACTCCTCCTCTTGTGCGGCGTGAGACGATGTCCCATGGTCCGAAGACGTCGACACCTACATAGGTGAAAGGAGGTGCTACCTGTAGCCGTTCTGCTGGCAGGGCTGCCATCTGCTGATGTTCGGTCTTTCTTCTCAGCTTTCTACAGGTGATACATCTGTGAAGCAGACTGCTGATGCAGCGTTTAGCTCCCACCAGCCAGAACCCTGCTGCTCGAATGGCACCTTCGGTTAGATGTCTCCCTTGGTGTTTCACTGCTTCGTGATAGTGTGACACAAGTAGGTTCGCGAGATGATGCCGACCAGGAATAATGATGGGGTGAGTCTCGCTCGTGGTCAGACGTGACTGTCCAATCCGGCCTCCTACTCTGAGAAGTTGGTCTTGGTCCATGGTGGGGTGCAACTTCAACAGGCTGCTAGAGGATGGAATGTTGGACCCTGAGTTGATGCACTTAAGTTCCTCTGTATAGCACTCATTCTGGACGCTCTTCACAATGCACACTTTGGCTCTCAGTAGCTCTTCTTCTGTAGGGCGACAGATGTGCCACCCCCGACATCCGTTCTGGGTAGAGTGGGCGAAGGAACGAGCTACATGGATGAGGTGCGCTATGGCTGTGAGGAGAATGCTGAACTTGGAGAAACGCTCGAAGCGTTGTGGAGGTACCACGTCTCTGGTAACCTGAGTGAGACTTGTCACCACCTGAGGACGCACTTCAGAGTCGGTGTCGGGATCGATAAGGTCGTAGGTCTCTTGAAGCTCAGATGACTGCAAAATCACGTCACGGAGAAAGGCTGGTCCTTTGAGCCACGTTGTGCTGCTAAGCAGAGCTGGTGTCACAGTTCTTGACCCGATGTCAGCTGGGTTGAGGTGTGTTGGAACGTACTTCCACTGGCCAAGACAAGGTGATTGATGGATACGCTGGATCCTGTTGTGTACGTAGACATAGAATCTCCTTGACTGGTTATGGATGTACCCCAATACTACCTTACTATCTGTGTAGTAGGTGATGTTGTCAAATATTGTGTCCATCTCTGTGACTACCATCTCGGCGATCTCAACGGCGAGTACTGCCGCACAGAGCTCGAGTCTCGGGATAGTCAAGCCAGGCTGAGGGGCCAACTTTGCCTTCCCGAAGACAAAGCCAATCTCAGTCTGCTCTTGGTGGCTTGTCACCTTGATGTAAGCCACAGCTGCTATTGCTTTGACTGATGCGTCTGCGAAGACACATAGTTCTCTTCTCAGAGCGCCTGAGGTGGAGAAAGACGTGTAAGGACGAGGTATCTGGAGACCCTCTAGATCTTGGAGTGACTGTTTCCATCGAGTCCACTCGATCTCCATGTCTTTGGGAAGAGGTGAGTCCCAGTCCTCTGCTTGCGTGGTAAGTTCCCTGAGTATCAGTCTTCCATGAACCGTGACGGGTGCGAGGAACCCTAGCGGATCGTAGAGGCTATTCACGGTTGAGAGTACCCCTCTGCGGGTGAACGGCTTGTGGTCGTCTTCAATCTGAAACATGAAGTCGTCTGTACACATGTCCCAGGACAATCCAAGGCTACGTTGGATGGGCAAATCATCGACGAAGAGATCTAGGCTGTTGACGTCCTTGGATCGATCTTCGGATGGGAATGCTTTGATGACTGTAGGACGATTTGAAGCAATTTTGTGTAGCCTGAGGTTAGAAGCTGCAAGCATCTTCTGCGCTCGCCCAAGAACGCTGATGGCTTCTTCCTCTGTGCTGAAGGACTTTAAAGCGTCGTCGACATAGAACTCATGGTCAACTAATCTTCTTGCGTCGCTGCCATAGTCAGCCTCTGCTTCCTTAGCTGCCCGTCGCAAACCATACACTGCAACGGCAGGCGAGGGACTGTTCCCGAAAAGGTGGACCCGCATCCTATAGTCCACGATGTCAGAGGTTGGGTCGTTGTTCCTATACCACAGGAAGCGGAGAAAATCACGATGGTCCTCCTTCACGACAAAGCAGTGGAACATGTGTTCGATGTCAGCGGTGATCGCCACCTGCTCCTTCCTGAACCTCATAAGGACACCTAGCAGGCTGTTATTAAGGTCAGGGCCGGTGAGCAAAACATCATTGAGCGATACTCCCTCACATGACGCGCTGCTGTCGAAGACCACACGGATCTTATCCGGCTTCCTGGGATGATACACCCCGAACAGGGGCAGGTACCAGCACTCTTGTCCAGGCTGCACCGGCGGGGCAACTTCTGCGTGCGCCTTCTTGAGCATCTTCTCCATAAACTCTAGGAAGTCAGCTTTCATCTGTGGACGTTTTTCCAATGAGCGCTGGAGTGAGACAAGACGGTCGAACACCTGTTTCCTGTTATTGGGCAGTCGCTGTCTCGGCGACCGAAAGGGTAATGGTGCGACCCAGCTTTTGGAACTGTCCTGATAGCACCCAGCTTCCATTATCCTCAGAAACTCCAAATCTTCCATGGATGGAGCGAGTCTGTGGTCGTCTGGAGTACGAGCGAAGACGGTCTGCCCCAAGCTGTCTCCAATGAGCGTCATTGAGCCACAGGTGGAAGTTGGTGCTGGAAGATGTTGATATTTAGGTGCTTGACCAAATACCTCTTTCACTGTGATGTGGTTGTTGCATGGCTGAAGATGACTCACACGACCATTCTCCAGGATGGTTGTTCTGTAACTTCTCACCTCAAGTGGTTTATGAGCGCCTCCAAGGCACACGTCACCGACGACGACCCATCCTAGGTCGAGCCTTTGAGCAAACGGTGCATCTCCTGGGCCGCTTATCTGCTCTCGGACCTTGTGGACCCGTAGGATGTCTCTGCCCAGTAAGAGGAGTATTTTGGCGTCCGGATCCAGAGGCGGAATCTTGTCGGCGATGTGCTTCAGATGGGCATGATGGTAAGCTGCGTCTGGCGTAGGGATCTCGGCGCGGACGTTAGGGATTTGGTTGCACTCGAGGAGTGTAGGCAGAGGCATGCTTACTCCCTTATCGACTGGCTCCACAGTGTAGCCGATGGCTCTCCTCCCCGCCGTCTCTGTACGCCCCGCACAGGTCTTGAGTGTATATGAGTAGGAGCTTCCGGAGATCTTGAAGACCTCAAAGAACTCTGACCGTGCCAGGGAGCGATTGCTCTGCTCATCCAATATGGCGTACATTCTCTTGGACTCCTCTCTGCATCCGTTCGGGAACACGCTGACGAGGCAGATCTTAGCGCATGCTCTGGCGCTCAATCCTTCACCGCATACCTGTGTGCACGTCGACTTGACCTCCTGGCTGTCCGCTTTGTCCTCCTCCCCGCCATCCTCTGAAGTGGAAGGGGACGACTTAGATTTCCAGGTAGGTGGATAAGGGTGAAGTGCTGTCACATGAGCGGTGCTCTCACACTCTGTACACTTTATCTCAGCGGTGCAGTTCTTTGCAAGATGCTCTGTGGAGGAACAACAGCGGAAGCAGATGTAATGCTCTTTCAAAAGCTGTTTGCGATCATTTATGCTCTTCTCACGGAAACCTCTGCACTTCCTCAAAGGGTGGGGCTTTTTGTGCAGAGGGCAGTGTTTGTTTGGATCGATTCGTTCTGTAGTTTCTCTAGACTCAGCTTTAGTAGCACCTGAGACCTGCGTCTTGTGAACATACACAGATGTCTTTACGGGTCTCTCCCACTTGCCCTTTCTCTCTGCAGGAGCTTGTGTGAAGAGGTTGAAGCTTGGGTCTGAGCGAGCTCTTGCCTCCGAGGAGATGAAGTTTACCAACACGGAGAAAGGTGGGAAACTAACAGAATGTTCTTGTTTGTATCTTGTACCGAAGTAAAGCCACTTTTCTTGTATGTTGTATGGGAGTTTCTCGATGATAGGCCTAATTCCTCTGGAGGTATCCAAGTACGACAAGCCTGCGAGGTAGCCGTCTTCCTTGGCGGCTTGTAGCTCTGACAAGAGATCGGCTAGATCCCTGAGTCTCTGTGGATCCTTTGTTGTAACCTTTGGAAAGTTCTCTAGTTTGTTGAACAGAGCTTGTTCGACGGCCTCTGGTGAGCCGTATATTTCGTCGAGGCGTCCCCATGCCATGTACAGTCCAGTAGCTGGATTCCTGATGTTGACTGTTTTTATTCGTCTAACTTGTTCTGCCGACTCTTTCCCCAGATACTTGGTGAGGAGGTCGAGTTCTTCTGCGGCGGACATGTCTAGATTGGCGATAGCATTTAGAAACGATGATTTCCAGGCCCAATAGTTCATTGGTTGGTCATCATATGTGGTGAGGCCTGACGTCACCAGGCGGTTGCGAGCAAGGTATTTGATGAGGTCTCCACTCGATGCAGAATGGTCTTGGCTAGCTCCATAAGATGTCCTGTGAACAGGGTGGTGCGTAGGAGAGGAGGGTTCCTGTTTGAAGTTCTGTTGCAGACGTCTTCCACGAAGCTGAAGATCTGGAGAGGAGTTAAGGGGCTGATTGAAGCTTTGTTGTGGCGGTGCCCCACTGGTCTGAGGGGCCTGAGGAACCGGGTGTGGCTTAACGTCGGCAGAAACAGCAGCTTGCGTTTGACTTGCATTGAGTGGGTGGGGTGTTGAAGGGATAACATTGATTGGTTGAGGAGGTGGAGGATGAAGTATTAGCGAAGCATTGTCGTTCCCTCTTTCAACAGATAAACCCCTGCTGCATAGGCTGGCTTGGGCCGACACGTAGGCGGCGACACGCTCATCTTTGACAGATTGGAGAACGAGGCTGCGAGCCTCACTGCGTACTTCAAAGCCCATATCTTGTAAACCGGCCACGAGAGTATTAGCTTCTGCTATGGCAGCATCCTTTTCTTTTTCATCATTTAACGCATCAAGGTTGGCTTGAATACGTGCTTGCTCTACTTTAAGTTCAATTTCTTTTTGTGAATGTGCCGCTCTAGCTTGTGCTGCTTCGGCTTTTGCCTTAGCTTTGGCGATGGCCATGCTAATCTTTGTGCTGGACGATGTACCAGATGAGCGACTGCTCCTTGAGCGTACTGCCTCAGACTGGTTATCTTCATTTTCTTTTTTACTGTTGCTACGTTGTGACATTGTGACTCACTGCGTTTTCAATATCAGGAGAAGAAAGCTAATGTGAAGCTGTCTCGAAGCTGTAGTGTTAGCCGCTTATCTCTTGTTATTGAGTTGCTCCGTAGAATGGCAATCTTTGTGTCCCTTGTTAGCTGTATTGCCGTTTTTTCACTGTCATGGACTATGTTCCACTCAGCTAAACAGTCCCAAGAACTCCAGGAGACAGCTTTGTTACTTCCATGAAGTTTACTTGAGATATTTGTGAAACTGCAACAGAATACAGTAAAATACTTATTAGACAAACCTGATACAGAATATCAGTGTAGCTAGCACACTTGGCTAATATAACAGCACAACATATGATAAATACAATCGAGCTAACAAAGCTAACTGGGCCTTGCTAATGCTAATCAACATCTTAGCTGACACAATCAACAACAAAATTCAAAATGAGTAACGTTTCAATGTTACATACTGAAGAATACTTACAAACGTTGCTTTAGCCAAGAACAGAGAGAAAGAAAGACGGACAAGGCGAAGCTGTTAACTGAGAGGTCACACCCGTAGCTGATCACTGCAAAATGGCAGCCTCTACTTTCCCAGAATGCACTGGCTCTGGGTTGCTATGGTTACAGATATAAACAAATGGGACTAGGCTGCTGACTAACTAACAAAATACTTTCAAGCAACATGACAATCTGCGTTGAACAACTAGGTACATTTTATGCTTCAGGTTACTTCATGTATACTCTTCTATAATCACGTAACTCTTCTATAATCATGTTTGAAACTATATTATTTCTCTTTATCATGTTAACACAGTTACATTGTTCTACTTAATATACATTTCTATAATCATGTTAATATATTCAGGATGAAAGGTTTTATGTAATTCTTTGTATAAATGCTGTGATGATGTAATTGTTGTAATAATTGTTTGATTTAACGTCGACCCAGAGGAAGAATAATCTTCATCTCTATTAAGACTAATGGGGATACAATAATAAAGGATAAAATAAACATTAAAACTAATGAGTAGTTACTACGGCAACCTGATCCGACACATCTCATCTTCATGTGTTGCTTTTAAGTTTCTGTTGTGATGGAAGATGATGAATTTCTTTTGCTCCGGCCTCTCAGAGACAGCGTTACTGTATTTGTGGTGCGTTCAGGTGGAGCAGGACTTTGGAGTTTTGTGGGTTTTTGCATCCTGAGGTCCATGAGATATAAAAGCGCTCACGGTTAAACATTAAAGATGTCGTGGTTTCAGTTAAATAGAAATAACCACTTTACAGTAGTGTCAGTGCTCCTGTTTCTATATTAAAACTAAACCTTGGTCTCTGTTTGACCTTTAAACGCCTCTTTTCACTGTTTTATATAAAGAAGTTTAATTATGTGTCAGTTTCCATGAGATAAAGTTCAGGTAGAAAAGGTGGAAAACAGTCAAATCACTTTTCTCTAGTTATCCTACAGACTTGGACCAGACTTTAATTCTCATTGTGAACAGTTTGTTTGTTTCTTTTTTCTCTGAGCAGCATGTAAACATCATTTCTCTGTGACGGCGTCTCTCTGTGAGAACAAAAAGCTCTTTACGTCCAAACCTAGACATTGATTTATGAAAAGCTGCTTCACAGCGTCTGAACGCAGCAGCAGCAGAGAGAGAGGAAATCTTCACTGACAGAAAAATACAATTAAAAACAGACTGACTGACAACACAGCAGCAGCAGCAGCTTGAAGAAACTGATCCCACATCAGCGAGTGTTTGGTTTGGTGATGACGTCACGCCTCCGGAGGAACTCCATCATGGCGGTAAATTAGCAGAGTGTGAGCTGATGACGAGGGAATAGGTTTTATAGAAGCTATTGTTCCTTTTCTGTGCGTTTATTGTAGTCGCTGAACAAAGTGTGTGTGTGTGGTTCTGATTGTAATTGCTCTATCAGCTCCACAGCAGCTGCAATTATATACACCCAGTGTGTCGCCGCCTTGACACACACACACACTGAGCACAGACTCACACTAAACTAAACAACTCAATACAAACAATGAAGTGACACGTCTCTGTATCAGTGTCACTTGTCAGGTGATGTACATGAAATTCCCATAGGAACCGTGATGACACAATAACGACACGGTGATGACAACTCTGCAAACCTCAGTTACATTCTTGTCAAGCAACAGGGAACTACAAGGTTGTGTGTCTCTCTCAAAAACACGTGTTGCAGCGTAAGAAAACACAAGCAAAGACTCAGAAAACAACTGTCTAAGAAGCGTTTCTGGGGACGCGATAAAGAATGAAGCGAGGGACCAGTTGGGGACACGATAAAATGAGGGACCAGTCGGGGACACAATAAAGCGGGGGACCAACCTTGGGACACAATAAAGCGAGGGACCAGTTGGGGACACAATAAAGCGAGGGACCGGTCACAATAAAGTGAGGGACCAGTTGGGGACACAATAAAGCGAGGGACCGGTCACAATAAAGTGAGGGACCAGTCTGGGGACACAATAAAGCGAGGGACTGGTCTGATTGGGGACACAATAAAGCGAGGGACCGGTCACAATAAAGCGAGGGACCAGTTGGGGACACAATAAAGCGAGGGACCGGTCACAATAAAGTGAGGGACCAGTCTGGGGACACAATAAAGCGAGGGACTGGTCTGATTGGGGACACAATAAAGCGAGGGACCGGTCAGGGGACACAATAAAGCGAGGGACCAGTTGGGGGACACAATAAAGCGAGGGACCGGTCACAATAAACCGAGGGACTGGTCTGATTGGGGACACAATAAAGCGAGGGACCGATCTGGGGACACAATAAAGCGAGGGAACGATCTGGGGACACAATAAAGTGAGGGACCAGTTGGGGACACAATAAAGCGAGGGACCAGTCGGGGACACAATAAAGCGAGGGACCAGTTGGGGACACGATAAAGCGAGGGACCGGTCACAATAAAGCGAGGGACTGGTCTGATTGGGGACACAATAAAACGAGGGACCGGTCAGGGGACACAATAAAGCGAGGGACCAGTTGGGGACACAATAAAGCGAGGGACCGGTTGGGGACACAATAAAGCGAGGGACCGGTTGGGGACACGATAAAGAGAGGGACCAGTTGGGGACACAATAAAGCGAGGGACCGGTCTGGGGACACAATAAAGCGAGGGACCAGTTGGGGACACAATAAAGCGAGGGACCGGTTGGGGACACAATAAAGCGAGGGACCGGTTGGGGACACAATAAAGCGAGGGACCGGTTGGGGACACAATAAAGCGAGGGACCGGTCTGGGACACAATAAAGTGAGGGACCAGTTGGGGACACAATAAAGTGAGGGACCAGTTGGGGACACAATAAAGCGAGGGACCGGTTGGGGACACAATAAAGCGAGGGACCGGTCTGACTGGGGATACAATAAAGTGAGGGACCAGTTGGGGACACAATAAAGCGAGGGACCGGTTGGGGACACAATAAAGCGAGGGACCACTTTGTGCTGTTCAGTGTTTCTGCTCTCCATCATCACCATCACCATCATGGTTGTATCTGCAGCAGCTCTCTTCAGTCTTCAGTGTAGATGAGTGTTTAAAGTGTTTAAAGCTGCAGCGTGCGGCTGGTTTCAGCAGCTGATCGCTCCCACTGCCACATAACAGTTGAGTTTAATCCGGAGTAAACATAAAACAGCGAGAATGAGACGATGCTCAGCTCCATCGCCATCATCACCGCCGTCGCCGTGGTGAGAAATTAAAAAGCTGTTTGAAGGTGCAGAGAATCAACATCTGCACAAATATGTAAATAATATTTCTCAACAATAAAACTCACTCTTCTTCTAGCTGATGAAACACGTTTGTTCCCATTTCAGGTTATTTTTATAGCTGGAAAAAAAAAAATCACTGATGCCATTCGACAGGAGCTGTTTACAGTGTAACCGTGGTGACAAAGATCGTTTAATGTTGAGGAAGCAAACTTAATTAACAACAAATCACGACCTAAATATGATGATGATTAAAATACTTTTCACTTTGTGTGATCCTGCAGCGCTGCTGTTTAGGTGACAAACAGACATATGAGCTATCTTGTATGTACATATAGGGCTTATATGTGGATATAAAGAAGCAATAGGAGACCTATATATATATACCCTGTATATGCACATATATGCACCTGAAATTGGTCTATATGCAGCCTAAATGCGGTATATATATGGCATATATACGCATATGCAGCATATATATTATCATATATGTGCATATATGTTGTACATATGCACAGATAAACTGCATATAGGTTTCATATATGTGCATATATCCTCATATAGGTTCTCTCCATGTGGGTTGTCTTTTAAATATTAGTTGTAATGTACGTTTTCTTCCTCTTACTGAGGTTTAGTTCATGATTTATGTTTTTTTTAGAGTATTCATTTACATTTTTATTTTGAACCATGATCAGTGAGCTTGATTTCTATCTTGTTCTGTCTTTTTTAAATGTTCATGTACTCCAACTGCAGAACAAATCTACCGACTGCCTGGTATCAATAAAGTTACCTGACCGGTCAATAACAGATGAGTTCAGATGATCTGCTGCTTCCTCAGAAGCTTCAGAGTATTTTTTCAGAAAACACATCTTTAAAAAAAAAAGAGTCGAGAGATTAGAAGTCGTCTTCGTCGTCCTCGTCTTCGTCTTTTTGGCCACGGGCGGGAGGAAAGAAATGAAAAGGATCCAAATAGAATCAGAGGATGGTGAAAAGATAACGACACTATTCTGATGTGGAGCGGCGTATCGAAGAACATCAGCTGTGACAGATAAGAGGCAGTGGAGACGAGTCTCTGTTGTCGTGTGGTTACTGAGCATCCAATCACTGGAGGACTGGGGAACAGATACTAATGTGTGTCTGTGTGTGTGTGTCTGTGTGTGTGTGTGTGTGTGTGTCTGTGTGTGTGTCTGTGTGTGTGATGCTGATTTGTGCCTAATGCCATGGCGACGCTCTGAGAAGAGTAAATACACCAGGTAGAAACACAACAACGCACAACAAAACCCACTCAGCTGTCAAGTTTGTTCCCTCAAGTAAAAGCTGTTGTGTATATTTGTGCTCTTAGACTAAACACACACACGCACACACACACACACACTGCCAATGCACAAACACACACACACACACACACACATACACACACACACGTCAAATCTCCTCAGCTGACAAACCTGAGCCCTGCAGCACACAAAGTTTGCATACCCATAAAAAACTAAAAAACACACAAAGACACACACACTTGCACCTTGTCCCACACATAAACACACATGCACGGCTACACACACATATAGCAACACACACACACACACACACACACACACACACACACACAGAGCAGACCGTGCAGTGAGCCGCTCTAATCCTCCGGCAGGAAACACAGCAGAGTTTTATCTCCTCTCCCAAACTTAGCAGCTAATCAACACCAACCAACCACACACACACACACGCACACATATATACACACACACACACACTGACATAAACAAACACACACCACACACAGAGTCTGGCGGCTCACAGCAGGTGCAGTCAACAACGTCGACCTCTGGCAGACTCACAGTCAGAGTCGTTAGTGGTTTGTGCTGCAGCTAAAAGTTCTTCTGTGAGGTCACACTGGCCTTGACCTTTGACCTTTGACAACCAACATCTTATCAGTTTCTCAGTGAACATCTATAACCATGTTTCCATCCACACATTTTTTATTCACATTAATCAATATCAGATTTAAAATGTCCGATGGAAACAGTCAAATTAGATTAAATATTGTGAATATCGATAAAAAGTTACTACGGTCGATCTCACCGGATTTTCTCTTGATTGATAAAAAGCTGATGCGACCAATGGTGATGACCAATGATCGAAACAGTTCTTTGCTTGATAAATGTGACATTCTATTACATTTATGTCTCATGCAGCGACGTCAACGACCTGTTGGTCCTGGACGCACGTCTGAAGTCAACATTTCTTTTAAGAACAAGTTGTGTAAAACGGACAAAAACGACTCAATGACATGTCGGAAGAGCAGCACAGGTGGACAAATGGGGAAACCAACTGAAACTCAATTTAATTTATAACTGCAACTTTGGACAGCAAAAACTTAAGAAATGCCTTAATTTATAAGGAACTTGAAAAGGAAATGGGAAAGGAGGGATACTGTTAACCGTGGGAGGTCCTGAGGAGCAAATGGAAAGCGCTCAAACAGCGTTATATTGCAAAGAAGAGGGAGTTACGCATGGCTTTTTATTTGATTTAAAGGTCTTAGATGGAAACACACTTGGACCGACATTATTTGCATTAATATTTTTATTGATCTTTAGATAATTCGATCTACAAGTGGATGGAAACATGGTTTGTGCCAAAGCTAAAGAAACTCACTCAAAGGTGTTCTGGAAACATCGCGTTCACAAGGCTGCGGACTGTTGGTTTGTGATGTCACTGTGACCTTTGACCTTTAACCTCCAAAATCCAAACAGTTCATCTTTGAGTCTTGGTGAAGGTTTGTACCAAATCTGAAGCAGATCTGTCGAGGTGTTACTGAGACATCGTGTCCACAATAATGAGAAACAAAGATGGCTGCAGCTCTGGCTAACGTAGCTTAGCACAAACACTGGAAACAGAGGGAAACTGTTAGCGTAGCTGTGTGCAACTGTTGTATTACTCTGTTTTTTGAGTTAATTAACCAAATGAGGAACAATATATTGATTATTTGGCTTAACTGTAGATGAGTTTGTTTTTTACCTCATAATCATCCATGTTGTTTTCAGTGTTTTCGCTAAGTGACGGCGCTGAGCAGCTCCAGACAACAGAGCGGCATCAACCTCCTCAGCAAAGAAAGTGGAAAAACTGTGTTTTCCCAAAATGTCAAAGTCATTCTTTAAATGTCAGATATATTTATCTGAGCGACGCAGCGGAGACATGTTAGCAGCGTGCAACACTTCTCCGACTCCTCACACACAGCACTGGACAGAAATAACTGCAGAACCGGCAGATAGAAGAGAATTAAGCGGCTTTTCATCCTGAGCGGAGGAACATGTGGTTACGACGACGTCTTTCGGCTAATTTGCCATCGAGAAGCTTGTGAAAAACCTGCAAACAAACTCCTGTGCATGAAAGGCCCTGCAGCCCTGAACGCACCACGGCTTATGGACTTAGTCATTCCTTAAAACCTCCCAAGTATTTTTTTTTCTCTCCCCGTGGACAAACAAGAGATGCTCATTTCACAGCTAAATCTAAACCCTTCTAAACCACCACCCATCTGGCTTCCCCTCAGGAGAGGAAACACAGCGACCAGATATCTGCGCGGTCATCGGCGCCGACCCGACAGATGGACGGATACGGAGGTTTTGCGGCTGCGATAGGAACGGTTCAGATAAGGAGGAGGGAAGAAAATAAAACACCAGGGACAAACTCTGACACGGGGATCTGATCTGATCCACCGTCAGCAGCACTTTAACAGCTGCAGGACCTGAAAGGAGGCGTCTGTCATCTCTTTTAAAGAAGCTGCAGGTGAATTGAGATGTGTTTTTTTTTTTTTCATGAGGCAGAATGAAACCACCGCCGCATCTAAAAAAAAAAAAATCTAAAAACTACTTCTTTCCTTTTTACAAAACAAGTTTAAAGCCGATCCGACTGACTCAGTGTTTACTGACAACGAGAGCCCTGAGCTCTTTAGAGTTTAATTGTTTCGTCCATTTCAGCCTCACATCGCGTCGATGAGCGGTTGGTGAGACGTTCAATGTTCTTCCGATGCCGCTGGGAATTTGTCCTTGGTTTTACCCTCCTTTCAGTATAAATAAAGCATGAACATTTTTCCCTTCTGTCAAAGAGACAGAGAGAAGCTCTGACTGACTTGATACTGAAGCTGCTGAAGGATGGATGGGTGGGCGGAGAGGATAGGAGGATGGATGGATGGATGGAGGATGGAGGAGGGAGGGTAGCTAGGCTATATGGGCCTTTTTCTTTTCATCCTGTGGTTTTCACTCTCAAAGGACTGAGAGAAGATGGAAGCCGGGCGGCGGTCCAACACAGACAAGGCTTTGCACTATAAAAAAACATCTGTCTTGCTAAGTGTTATAATCTCGTATTCGGTAACAAAAGGCCGATTTTCCTTTGGAAGAAAAAGAAGAAGAGAGGAGGAGGAGGAGGAGAGGAGGAGAGCTTCCACCCGTGGGGGAGGATAACCTCATTTGTTTCCACGCACATTCTCTCGTTTTGAGGAGTTTAAAATAAATAAAAAAAACTCGCCTGAAAATGAGTCAGAGCGAGTTGAAACGGAACAAAACGTCCGTCTTTGTTCTGTTTGTCGTATGACGACGACGACGATTGTTCAAACAAAACAAGAAAGTTTCCTGGAGAAAGCAAAAAAAAGAAAACTTCTCCAAGCTGATTAAAAGTCGGAAAAACCAAGAATTAATTAATTAATTGACTGACTGATTGGAGTAAACATTGAGTGAAGAGGTCACACATCCACATCGGGAAGAAGCTCAAGGACTCTGGAGTTCAGGATGTGAGAGAGACGTGAGATCTTCCTGTGTGAACCTCACACATCACAGCTGCTGCTGCTGCTGATGCTGCGTTCACTGACACTGAAAATCACTCAAGTGTTTTTGTGTGGATGTTTGTGCAGATTGAGGAACCTCCTCACACAAACTGAGTTAAGATTCAGCGCTGGTGTTTACTGTGCAGCTGAAAAACAACGACGACGATGATGATGGCGGCGAGGCCTCTGTGGATATTCTGCACTTCAAGGATTTTCTTTTTGGTAACACTTTATTTGACGCCTATCTCTATAACACATTACTTATAATGAGTTATAATGCAGTTATAGCACTGTATAACTATAGTTAGAAACACTCATAAATGATCATAATCCTTTATACCAATAATCATAACACACTATAAAGCATTTTATCATGACTTATAAGGTCAGGTATTGTAATAGGTTATAAATGTGTATAACTATCATTATAAACACTCATAATTTGTCTTTATAACAATAATAATTTATAACAATAAACATAATCATATAGCATTTCATAATGGCTTATAAGGTCAAGTATTATAATAGAGTTATGATTATTGTTATAAAGTCTTATGATCATTTATGAGTGTTAATAACTATAGTTATACAGTGTTACAACTGCATTATAACTCATTTTAAAGGGATAGTTCAACATTTTGGCAAATTGGTCCATTGCCATAATCACTATAGTCATAGCAGTAGGTTCGTTACCTTTATTTGTCGGTGCAAGCTGTTTTTAGAACGGCGGAGCAGAGCCGTGAGCTGCTCAGAGCTACGCTATGGAGGCTAAGGGAATTTCTTGGTTTCCCTCATCAAACTCATCAAATACACAATCCAACAACTCCACAACGCTGTCGTGGACAATTTGTGAGCTGCACATTCACCACGCTATGAGATAATAACGGAACGTTGTTTTAGAGGTAAATTCATGCAAAACCGCTGATGCGCGTTGCGTTCAGGGACAGTTTTTCAGCAAGCAGACTCTGTATTTCCCTCTAAAACGGCTCTGTTTCGTAACGTTCCATTATTATCTCATAGCGTGGTGAATGTGCAGGCCACAACTTGTCCACCAGAGCGTTTTGGAGTTGTTGGATTGTGTATTTGATGAGTTTGATGAGGGAAACCAAGAAATTCCCTTAGCCTCCATAGCGTAGCTCTGAGCAGCTCACGGCTCTGCTCCGCCGTTCTAAAAACGGCTTGCACCGACAAATAAAGGTAACAAACCTACTGCTATGACTATAGGGATTATGGCAATGGGCCAATTTGCCAAAATGTTGAACTATCCCTGTGATTATGGTTATAGAGATAGGCGTCAAATAATGTGTTACCTTTGTTTTTTTTTAAAACTCTGCCAGTGGAGGAAGAGTGAGTTGAAGTGATGAAGAAGTGGTGCAGTGGCTCTCTGAGGGGTTTGTATGTGTAGGTGTGTTTACTTTGATCACACTGTCTGATACATTATTGAGCAGCATTAACATAACATCTGTTCCCTCCTCAAGAGCCGATCGGTCCACACCGAGCTCGCTGTGACTCACACTATAGAAATATGAATACATATAAGATCATATTTATAGGATGATGAATCTCAAACTGGTTATTACATTTGTGAAGTGTGCATTCGTACCATTTTTCCTAAACTTTAGATTGTGAACTCAGAGATGACTCATTGTTTCATCACAGTTTACTGAGCTCTGAGCTGCTGGTCAAACAAAAACATCATTAACTTTAATTAACGGACAGAAAACTGGACGGATTAATCAGGAATAGATCAAACTGCTGTGAACCTGAGACAAATGAAGGTAATTTTATAAAAAACAGAACAAAAACAATGAGGGATAGAGGTCAGAGGTCGTGAGGAGGAGGAGGAGAAACAAACAAACTGATCAGAGGATTCATTTTAAAGCTGCACCAGGACGGTTTCACTAAAACTATAAAGGTCGAATCACAGGATGATGCTGCAGGTGAGGAAGCTGCAACCAACCAATCACAGAAGCATTTCATCTAGAGGTAAATTCATGCAAAAACTGCTGATGCCTTCAGGGACAGTTTTTCATCAAGCAGTCTCTGTATTTACCTCTAAAACAACTCTGTCTGGTAACGTTGTGTTATTATCTCATAGCGTGGTGAATGTGCAGGTCACAACTTGTCCACCAGAGCGTTGTGGAGTTGTTGGATTGTGTATTTGATGAGTTTGATGAGGTGAAACCAAGAAATCCCATAATGAGCCTCCGTAGCGTAGCTCTGAGCAGCTCACGGCTCTGCTCCGCCGTTCTAAAAATAGATGCAGTTCAGGTGACGTGTTCATGAACCAGTGTGTGTGTGTGTGTGTGTGTGTGTGTGTGTGTGTGTGTAGTGTCAGCATCTACAGCTTCTCTCTGGGTCACAGGGTCACGAGGAAACGTTAAGTTGAAACATCAGAGAGACGTTTGATTCAAAGAGGAACAAAAAGAGGCGGGGTCAAAGAAAGCAGGAGGAAATAAAAGACTGAGAAAGATGAAAAGGTAAATGGACAACACACACACACACACACACACACACACACACACACACACACACACACACACACACAAAGGTCCCTTTCTTTGTCAGTGCTCAGGTCATCATCAAAGTGCAGCACGAAGCAGCTGATTCAGATCTCTATAAAAGACTCTTCAGATCCAGGTCATTAAAGAAATGCTGCAGGATCCTCGAGTGGGATGAATAGAAGACGACTTCCTGTCCTGATGAAGAGGAGGAGGAGGAGGAGGAGGAGGAGGAGGAGGAGGAGGAAGGAGCACCGAGGAGGATGAAGGTTGAAACAAGGACAACATTTAACTGGTCAAGTTTCATTGAAAGTTGAAGCTGCAACTCGTTTTTTGAGCTGAAGGTTTGTTCTTCAACAACCAGAGAGAGGAGGCTGACTTTTCATAAAGAGCTTCATCCACATGAACTCTGATAAATGCACAATCAAGTTCCATGATGACCTACAGGACAAACCCATAGAGGCATAGACTATATAGAGAGATAACGATTAGTAATCATATGTTAGAATAAATCTATATGTTTATAAATATATATTACAATAAATCCAGTTAAATAACTCAAGTTATTAGTAAGTAATTTATTGTATAGGCTATAATGACTAGATAACTTGATAGATAATTTATGAATAAGGGGTGGGAGTAAATAAGTTTTACTTCTTCCCACTCCTTTTCGGATATGAAAAATAAAAATCAAATTATCTTTATTTTCAATTTATTTTATTTTAATTTATTTTTTTGTTCATATGTTGTCTTTGCAAAGTTTTTATTTGTTATGTCTGTCCATTTCTGTATTATGTTTTATTTCTTTTAACATGTCCGAAATAATCTTAAACTAAACTAAACTAAACAGTGTGACCTGGACATTTACATCATTTCTAGAGGAAATCCATGTTTGAGAAAGTTCAGGTGAATTACTCTTATGAGACTTATTTTGCAGTGTGATATGTTGAGCTGGTTTTTCAGGGAGGAGATCCATGTCCTAGCCAGATTTATTGAAAAAGCATGGACTGTGAGACAGAACACATTACATCCTACAGAAGACTACTTACTGTTATTGTTTTAGTTATTTTGAAAATGTGTTGCATGAGTCTTGGACATATTTCTGAGTAGCCATCTTTGAATGTATATAATTATATTGTCTATTGTCTATGTGCATGACACGTACATAAACAAATCAATCAATCTAATGTATTTCATCCCTGCTCACTCCTGGACTGTATTTATGGTGTATGGATGTTAATGTTTTAACTTTTTTTTATCCATCATTCATATATGATTCATACTTTGGCTGCTGCAGTGCTGTAAATCTCCCCATGCTGGGAAGAATAAAGGAATATCATATAATAAGGAATAATAAAGAGCCAGGCTGGTTGGAATAAAACTAGTGAACTCAGAGGAGAGCTCTTCTTCCTCCTCCTCCTCCTCCTCCTCCTTCTTCTTTGCTCCTCAATGAAATGTAAAAGTTGCGTTTCCAAGTTCAAACAAGCAGAAAGTGTCAATCAGGGCTTTGCTTCCAGCCTGACGTCACATAAGGCCACGTTCAAGAACCTACAACTCTGTTTTCACCTGTTTAAAGACCAAACCAGAATAAGAAACGACCATTTTCATTGATCTAACACTCGAAAACACATTAAAGATCTGTGTTTCTGTGTTTCTTCAGACACCTGCATCACCTCATGTGACAGGAAACGGCTTCACCTCATGAGGCCGAGGAGGAAAAGTTGTGTTCGCTTTAAAAAAAACATAAAAATTCAGCTGCACACGAGAGACTTAAAACATCTGTGGACACTGAGGCATGACTGTGTATATGTAACGCTGTGACCCACAGGGGAGCCTCGTGTCCCAGAATGCACTGCAGCAGCTGTCAGGTCAGACCTGCAGAGGTTGGGAAAGCAGCTCCTCATCGTCAGAAAAAAATAATCAAACGAATAGAAACTAGAACTTTGACTGCAGCCTTCGCCTGATGTCACCCCCCCGTTACCATGGTAACCGACGACCGACAACCCATCAACACAACACAGGGAAGGATTTCCCCATTATCTGTTGTTTGCTATAACAGCCTGTTAGTTATGAAGAGGAGGAAGAGCAGAGACCCAGATGATCTAAAACTGTTCCCAGATTACTTATCATTTATTTACCCAGAATTCCTTGCACAACAGTTCAGCTTTAAATAACCCAGAGCAACTGGACTTAGAGAGAAAGAGAGAGAGAGAAGAGTCCCAGACTTTAATAATCTGCCTCTAAGAAGTAAAAGAAAAGAAAGAAACCCAAACTTCCCTTCCTCCAGGTCACTGGGGGGGAGAAAAACACACTTTCACATAATTAATATTGTTAAATGACATTCTGCTGCAAACCATTTTCTCCACCAGGGGTTTCCAGTCTGAGCCTGTGGACCTGTGGACCCCCTCAGAGAGCCCCCGGCCCCCACTCCACCTCAGCTCACTCTCTTTGTTTTACTGAATTCCTGATGATGTGATTTGAACCCACAGAGACTCGACTGAAACACATTAAAGTGTCTGTGCTCAGCCTTTTACTATTATTATTATTCTTTATTATTATTCTTCCTCTCTGACTCTGGGAAAAGAAAAGAAAAAAAACAAAAAAAAACTAAAAATTCCCCTCCCAAAACAAAACCTCATCCTCTTTAATCTAATCTCTCACATTTACACTCATTTACATGATTCTCCTCTGATAACTCTGGTGATATTTCGCCGCCTCCCACTTAAAACTTAAAAACTTACTTAAAAACTCGGCTCCACATCAGAGCTGCTGAATCTGCACCGCTGCACCTTTAAGAGGAGGAGGAGGAAGCAAGATGAAGAGGAGGAGGAGGGAGAGGAAGGAAGAAGAGGAGGAAAAGGAGGAAGAATGAGGAGGAGGAAGGAGGAGGAAGAAGGGGAGGAGGAGGAAGAGGTGGAAGGAGGAAGCAAAATGAAGAGGAGGAGGAGGAAGAGGAAGAGGTGGAAGGAAGAAGGAGGAAGCAAGAGGAAGAGGAAGGAAGAAGAGGAGGAAAAGGAGGAGGAGAAAGAGGAAGGAGGAGGATGTGGAAGAGGAAGGAGGACGAGGAGGAGGTGGAAGAGGAGGAGTGGGGAAGGAGAAGCAGAACGGACAGCAGCTGCTTCCTGGTTCCTCTGGTCCGAACAGCTCTGGGAGGAGGAAGAGGAGGAACCTTCATCCACATCTGCTGCAGTCTGAGCTCTGGTCTCTAGAAGCTCGGCTCTAACTGGATTAACAACAAAAGACTGGCTCAATAACTAATAGCCCCCCACCCCCCCTCCCCTCCCTCTCTATCTCTCCTTCCTCCTCTTCCTCCCTCACAGTGAAGCAGGGAGATAATGCGGAACACTTTCATGCCTTCTGCTGAATTAAACATGGAGGGAACAGCTTGTACTGGTGCTACAGCTGAAGCCGGCCAGGAGAGAGGGAATACTGTATGTAAAAGAAAGAAAAAAGAAAGAAAGGAAAAAAGGAGGATCTCTACCCGTGTCCCCGGAGCTGCTCAACATTTCTCTACAATTAAAACGGATCTGTCAGAGGGAGCGACTTCTCCACAGGACACGAGCACCGCCCCCTTTTTCTTTTCCTTTCCTCACTAATTGGCCGGGCTGAAGCAGGAGCAGTCGCTGACAGTCGGCGGCCAATCAGCAGCAGCAGCGGTGGAGAGGACAGAGCTCAGAAATACTACACACACCTCCAGCTCTTTATTATCAGAGCTGTACAGTAAATCCCCGATTTGAACCCTTTTCTCAAAAAGACATCATCAATGGAGTTGTTATGCATATATATCTATGGTTGTTATGGACAATAATGAATGGGACTTTCTGGTAAACAATATACTCATCCTCGGAAAATTTTACATACACAAATGTAAATATATGAAAGTGAAACCTATGTGTTTCAAAACGAGCTTCTCTCTTTCACCAAAGCCCTTAACATAATGAAAAGTAGGCTAAATATGCAATTAAACTTCTCAGTTTATTTGAAAAATATGCTTATTTTATTTTTATATTTTATTTATTTCATCGGTAGGGGAGAGTGGGGTAAAGTGAGACACTTTTTACATTTGCTCCCCTCTAAGCGAGCTAAAATGATTTATCAGTAAAATTTACACATTTCCCATTAATTCAGGATGTTTTCTAGCAATGGAAATTATCAGAATGTATTTAGAATGAAAGGCAGTGAAAATATGATTGTTTTAAAAAAAGTGGTCTCGTGTCTCACTTTACCCCAGGTCAGGGGTAAACTGAGACAAACTAGAAAAATCAATGGGGTTTTGTCTCACTTTACCCCAACACCCCCATTTTAGAAAAAACGACCTCTCTTAGAAATTCCGGCTAATTTTCAGCCAGCATCATCACATGGTTTTATATGTTGGTAGTTCATCATCATGTATCATAGAAGTTTTTCTACCTGAATCAATTTGCTTTGGCACAACAGTTGATTAAGTTGACCGCAAGAAAATTTACTTTTACATGCAAAAATCATATTTTTGTGAAAAAAACATGCTTTCCACAGCATCATGAGTTCCTCTCCTTCATAGCCATGGGGAAATGGAAGGGGCTTGAAAACATAATGGTCACATGACCATAAATGTGTTCCGTTTTCTAGATATAGGGGGTGTCTCACATTACCCGGTGTCTCACATTACCCCCCTCTCCCCTATATGGAGACAGAAAATGTTTGAACAGTATTGTGAAAGTGTGTTCCAACATTATTGGCATTACAGTAGGTTGTGTGACTTGAACTCTCTTTGGGAGAAACGTGTCTTACAAAGAGCCAAAAGCATTATGAATCATGATCATGTTCTCAAAAATGAATTTGCACTTATGCCGTCAGGCCGGCGTTACGCGCTGCCTCCCAGAAAGACCAATAGATATGGCAGGTCATTTGTTCCCTCAGCAGTCGTGCTGTTAAATGCTGAGTTGACTATGTGAATCCTTCTTATATGTATATATTTTTTTATCTCTCATAGAAATACATATATTTTTTTACCTCTTATTCTTAACATTGTTACTTATTTATTCTCCTAAGATTGCACTTATCGTCATTGCCTCGTGTGTTACGAGTTTTATTTATACTTTTAGATATGAGTTACATTTGTACATCCCTACGTTCCATCATGCTACCTCTGATATGTGTATGACTGACTGTATGTGTATGGTGGATTGTAGAAACTGAATTGCCCTGCGGGGATCAATAAAGTCTCCTGTACCTGTACCTGTACCTGTACTTTCTCATGTAAAGTCTCTATTCTGCATTCCTCAATGCACTTGCTCCTTTGCAATGTTAAGCCATGTTGTTTGTACATGATTTTGTTAAATAAAGTTGAAAAAAAAAGCTGTAAATCCCTCCATCTTGCCAGCCCCTCCCTCCCTTCTCCCTCTCTCTCTTTACTCCGGCGCCAACCGACCAATCGGGCAACACAAGTAACAAATCTGTCTGATGATTATGATTATGATGATGATGATGGTGATGGTGAATAATTGACAGAGTTTCAAACGTTTCTCGGTCTCAGGTGGTTGGTTCACAGAGAGAGAGAGAGAGAGAAAAAAGAAAAAAAAACTGGCAATAAAGTGTCTTCTCATCCTCGCGGCGGGGGCCGAGGTTTCACTTTCTCTTCTGACTGACTCTCTTCTTCCTTTTCAACTCTGCCTCTGATCAGAGAGAGAAAAAGTAAAACTCTCCCTCCCTCCCCCTCTCTTTCTCTCCCTCCTCCTCCCTCTCTCTTTCTCTCCCTCCCTCCCAGCCTGTTTGGTATTCCCCAGCCTCCCTCCTCCGTCCTCCTCTCTCCCTCCGTTCCACTCTCTTTCCCTCTGTCAGAGCTAAGTGACCTGTTACAGCATCCTCTGCTTAGCATGGCCGCCACACTCGCAGCAGCAAGGACAAGGCTTTACAGAGCGTTGCATTCAGGAACACACACACACACACACACACACATATATACACACACACACACACAGTAGCTATATGTGAGGGGCAGCGGGTGAAGGATCAGAACCGGATGATGGTAACTAAACACGACCTCATTATGAAGCGAGTGGACCCGAGCGGCCGGTTCAGACGAGTCGTCACCTGCTCTTTACTCTGATCAAAGATAGAAAAAAGAAAAAAAAAAAAGTTGTTTATCAACATTTCAATTAGTTAATTAGATCAGACTCAAGGTTTTAACCTTCCGGCGAAGTTTCCTCTATGAAGTTTTCTGATCTTCCTTTGAGCTTCCCTTTTTTCTTTTTTTTTTCACTTCACTTTCCTTCAGTGGAGTTGAGTAATAAAGAAGATCAAACACTTTTATCTGCTTCCAGCTCTTAGAAGGTCAGATTTGTTCCACTTTTATCTGATTGAGTCGTTCTGCAGACGCCACACTTCTTCACTTTACACAAACTGTTTTCTTCTGGTTGCACAAGTTGAAGCACCATCTCTTCAACACCAGAAAATGACATGACATGTATCTGGACGAATTGTAACATCCCAAAACGTAATAACAGCCAATAACGTCACCATTTTGGCCATTTTAAATGTAATAACTTGCAAATAATGTAATAACTGTTTTGGCTGGTTAGTATCAACCCCGTTGTAACATACCTTTACCTTAAATAAAAAAGGATACACATGATATATTATTACATTATCAGCACCAGTTGTTACATTTTCAAATGGGTTTTTAATACAAGGCCAATAACCAGTCAATAATATAATAACTTATTAGATCAGTGACTATAGCGGTTAGCATCTTTTTACATTTTTAATAGTTGGTGTTTGTAGCTGACACAGTGTTAGCAGTTGTGCTAATGCTAATGTTCTCTTTCATTGTGACAGTGTTTCAGGTTTTGATATTCCTTTGTTAATAAAACCAACTGGAGCTTTAACTTGACCCTCGTGCAACACTTTGTATTACAGCTTCTTTTACAATCATGTCCTCAAACCCCTCGGTGTATGTTTGAATTTACCTGGAATTGTCCTTTAAGTTGGAAACTCTGAATGTTTTGCTGTTTTCTTAAAGCAGAAGTAAGCGATCTGGTCATTTTGGCTAACTTCGTTAGTTAGCAGCCCCCGCCCTCGTCATGGATCTATTGGTCCTCGTCCCTACGTCACCACATTCAGGCGCATCCCTTGGCTGCACACACAGAGAGGACCGCCCCTTTATGCCGTTCTCTCTCCTCATTGGATAAAACTTGTAGGATACAAGGAAACTTTTCTCCTCGGTTTACAGCAGAGCAGAGTGACTGACAGACCCGTGTTTCAGACCAAACACTCTATAGAAGTGATTGCTGTCGGAAGATACAACTATTTAAGACACAAACATTCCGCTTACTTCTGCTTTAAAGTCTTAAAACAAACCTTATTCAGAAGCTCATTTAAATCTCGGTGAATCTCATCCCTGATGCTACTACCTGTTCCTTTGACCCTGAACTTGTAAATTGCTCTGGATTACACGGTCTAATCCGTACAGATAACAGATCACATTTTCACACCAGATATGTAAATGAGGCCTGTGATGTGTTTTATAAAGAGAGGAGCTTCTTCAGGTGCGACCGTGTGCAGGTAAAAGAAAAAAAACAGCAACAGCAACACGTCCTGTTATAGATGTGATGAGGAGGCTGAAACTCCCCGAGCAGCAGCAGAGCAGGTGCAGGTGCAGCGTTGTGTTTCTGCACCGTGCTGGTGAAAAGGCACCGAGCGGAGACCAAGAAGTGGGAGTCGGAGTATTTATAGAGCGATAACACTGCTGCTGCTCTGCTTAATTAATTACCCAAATTTTTCCACAGAGAATCGTTTCAGGAAGGTTTTCTCTCTCTTTTTTCTTTTCTTTCTTTATTGAAAATGGGTTGTGCAAAAACAAAAGTTATGACCGACGATGAGTTTCCTCACTGAGGGGTACATGCACGCTACAAGGCTCGGGGAAATTAATTAGGCGCCAAAAAGTTGCGATCACAGTCGACTGTTTCTGAATTAAAGTGGTGTGGAGAAAGAAAAAAAAAACCCCGAAAAATATGTGCTGAGGCAGAAACAATGGCCAAACAAAGGGGTAACAGTGAAACGTGATTAAACTCAGCGCCTCTGAAAAAGGCAGGAGGTTTATTTTTGGGGAGTGAAAATCATTAACATTTTAAAGTCTAATAAGAAAATAAGATATTTTCCATCTGGTTAAAACATAAATTACAGTCGGCAGCGTCGCGCTGTGAAGCAGATATATAATAGAGTTGAAAAGTGGAGCTCCTGGAGCGTGCATGCCCCCCCCCGCTGAGCTGAAAACACACTTCAATCGTCGAATCCAAACTGTATAACTGCAGTGATACAATAAACAAGTCGTACTGCATGTGACACACGTGGCAACAGAAGAAGTTTCATTATGGCTGCTTCTCGGTTTTCTGCTTTGAGATTAAACCGTTTGATTGACAGAATAAACAGGTTACACAGTCAACAACAGGGGACCTGCGTTTCCTAAACAGCTGAAAAAAATCAATCAGCTTTTTTTTTTTCTTTCAAATTTCAAAACGTCTTCATATCTCAGTTTGTCGAGTTTGTTGTGTTCAAACCCTCAGAACAGGAGCTGTGATTCATTTCTCTTTAATTATCATCACTGCACTATACTTCTGTACACACTCCTGAGCGGGAGGATGAGCGGATGAAAAGGAGAGCAGACTGGTGGCGGATGTGAGGAGGAGGTGAAGTCTCTTTACAGCGTTGGATGGAGAGCGTCACATTCTTTATCCTCGGTTCCCTTTGTCATAAATATTTACCTGTGATGAACATTTTACAAAACCACCTGCATGAAGACGACTGACATGATACAAAAAAAAAAAAAAAAACCTCACAGCACCTGGGACTGCCACATGATCCAAGCCACCAAAGTCAAACAAACACACACATGACACACAATCACACACACACACACACACACTGCACATCTTCAAAGTAAGCATGTGTGTGGTTGTGATGCGACACAGCAGCAGAAGGATCAAACATTATTTTAATGTTCGTGTTTCAGCGTTTCAGCCATGGAAACGGGTCTCAAAATGTCGCCACTGCATTTTCAAAAAAATAAATTTTGTTGTATCATAAATATATGTCTGACATTTATAATAAACCAAACGGCTTGAAAATTGGTTGAATATTCAGTGAGTTAAGGTGATTTTAATGGTTGATAGACGTCTGCCTCTGTTGACTAGTGCAGTAAGTAGACACGGCTTCCCCCTGACCAAGATGGCCGCCGCGTTGACGTATTCCACTCAATAGAGTTGCCTGGGAACGCGGCATCTAGTCAGTATATATCTATGGACGTCACGTAACAAGTTTTCATATCGGGACTGAGACGTCCTCTCTTTTTGACTTCTAATTTTTGGAGTTGGTAAACAGCGTGCAAGCTTCCCGTGTCTCCCACAGCGCCACCTACAGGCCCGGTGTATGAACTACAGCATCTGGAGTCGTTTTCAGTGGATCGTTGTGTCTCCACAGAACGAACAAGAAAAAGCCTGTTCAGTCTACCGAGCTGCAGGGAAGAGGAGGAGCACTTCCACTACACTGAGCTCCACCTTCGTTACAGTAAATACACGGCCGTGACTCCATGTTTCATTATTAGAAGAACTAAAAACCACAAACTGCAGGTGCACGACATATAAGTTTACCTTTTGTTTTGTCATGTGCATCCTACACCACTGATTGAGCTTTTTTAAAATTGAGCTGAATTTGTTAACTAAAGACTTGATCATGGTGTCTTCTCCCTCTCTGTCTGACCCGAGCTGCCTCTTGAAAAAAAAACAAAAAAACATTCTGGATCTGAAGTAGGCTAAATGAAAACTAAACTGTGTGAACAAAGATACATATTCTATGTCACAGTTATATTTTGATTCTCTCTGTTTGTCAGATTCAGCTGCACCGATCCTCACTGTGTCGCCTCACAACCGCTCCAACATTAAAAACAAACAAAGAAAAAAAACCAAACAAGTCATATAATTCAACAGTTGATTAAAACACTTCCCATTTGGTGTCTGAAAAACAAAAACAAATTAAAAGTTGGAAGAAAAAAATAAACACAACAACCTGGAAACCAATAAGGCAAATGTGTTGCAGAAACACACGGCGACGTCTCAGTCCGCTCTGAAGAAAGAAACGTAATTAAAGACGATTAAAAGCTGAAGTTTTGCATGTTCAGTGAAACTCTCTGGATCAACGTTCACCGTTAATCTCAATGTTCAGGTACAGATGAAGAATCTCAGAGTTCAGTTTCACACAGCGAGTCCTTCTAACTGAAACGTGTCTCGGACTTTGTCCTCGTCTGTCCAATCAGGAGACACGACACGACACAACAACACGTCATAATCCGGCTCGTAGCCTGAGAACATTCTGCGGGATGTGGGAAATAAAAAAGACATGAAACAGAGCAGCCTTCGACAAAGCCGGTGAATATTTAGCGACCCAGATAGGAATATAAATACGAGTTATCCCCTTCTCCCTGCACACAGTCGTTACGACACTCGTCTAAGCCGCTCATTATGTAAATAAAGACGGAGTGGAATAAGACGGAGATGTAAAGTGTGTGTGTGTGTGTGTGTGTGTTTGGGAAAAGAAAACACACACAATCTGTGCAGGATGCATGAAGAGGAAGGAATAAAGAAAAAGAGAGCAAGAGAGAGAGAGGAAAAGAGTTGAGAACAAATAAAAAAGAGCGTTGTTGTTTGTTTTGTTTTTTTAACCCTTAAAGGAGAATTCCGATCATTTTTTTGACCCCTAAATCGTTGTCCTGATGGTCACCCAGTGGTGGTTGGAGCAAAAAACGCGACTAAAATTGATGCAGGCAAACCGGAGTTACCATGGCTACCTGGCCAGCGCTAGGGATAGCAACAATGCTAACCCATGGGGGCAATTCTTTCAACCACAACAAAAACTCAAAAAACAATCAAATATCTCTGGTACATGACTGGAATCCTTAGAGACACCACTGAACTCATATAGTGTAACAGTATAAACAGTATAAACTTTGTGTTTTTGCATGTAGCCACTCACCTCAGATAGCTGAACTCTGAAACATCCTGGAAAGACATTACTATCTCTCCCCGCCACAGAAACTAACACTTTGTCCTTGTTGAGATTATTTAATTTACAAAAATAAATGCAGTGGTAATGTCCGTAATATCTCCGACCGTTTATTCTTGTAAAGAAATCATCACAACAAGGACAAAGTGTTAGTTTCTGTGGCGGGGAGAGCAGGCGCTCTGTGATAGGATAGTAATGTCTTTCCAGGATGTTCCAGAGTTCAGCTATCTGAGGTGAGTGGCTACATGCAAAAACACAAAGTTTATACAGTTTATACTGTTCACTATATGAGTTCAGTGGTGTCTCTAAGGATTCCAGTCATGTACCATAGATATTTGATTGTTTTCTGAGTGTTTGTTGTGGTTGAAAGAATTGCCCCCATGGGTTAGCGTTGTCGCTATCCCTAGTGCCGGGTAGCCATGGTAACTCCCTTTTGCCTGCATCAATTTTAGTCACGTTTTTTGCTCCGACCAACACTGGGTGACCATCAGGACAACGATTTAGGGGTAAAAAATGACCGGAATTCTCCTTTAAATGAGTCGTTACCAAAGCGATGGGAGTGCGTGAAAAGGCTCCTGGTGCTTCTGCTCCGTAGATCAACACCGTTACACAACAGTAACAACAACAGCAACAACAACAACAACAAGAGCAACAACAACGACAACAACAACATCTACAACGGCAACAACAACAATGACAACAACAACAATTGTGCTATAGTGACACGGCGCCGGGTAGCTAGCTGTACAGATGATGCACGTCGCTAATGCCGCGCGTCAGCTAGCACACGCTGCTAATGTCACTTCAGTTCGATGGCGTCCGACAGGAAACCAGGTGATGTCACCTGACCTGAAAGTCATTGTCGTCGGCAGAAAGACAGCTGCGAAGTTCGGCGTCGACGTTTGAGCCGACGATGATGATGATTGTTTTAGTTTTTTTTTAAATACTTTTATTTTGAAAACAGGAAGGCCTTTTCAGAGTAGTGGCGGTTGGTTTGGGTGTTTGCAGCTTTGCAGATTCTGTTTTTGTTTCTTCAGGTATAAAATACAAACACGTGGTCACTCAGCACAATCACACACCGACCGGCAAAGCTGAAGAAACACGGACGTAGCGGTTAGCTAGCTAGCTAGCTGGACGTAGCGGTGATGCTAACGTAGCAGCATCGCGTCACAGCCGCTCTTTTCTTTGCTCTGCGCTCTTTTTGTTTTTTTGTTTTTTTAATATATATATATATATTTTGTCGTTTGATCACGTTTGTGACACACGTCCGTCTCCAGGACACAGTTAAACACACACACTGCACGATCGCCACCACAAGACTTCCCTTCATTTGGACTTTTCTTTCTTTCTTTCTCTCTTTCTTCCTTCCTCTTTTTTTTTTTTTTTGTTAAAGAAAGCGACACGGTTGCAGTCAAGCAGAGAGGAGACGACCGACCAATCAATCGATCAATCGGGTGGCGGGGGGTGTTGTGAAGCAGGTGGGAGTTGTAGCTGATGGAGGCGATGTTGGCGGCGGCGTCCTCCTCCTTCACCACGTCCTCTCCCTCTGTCCAGTCGTCTGTCCCCGTCCTCTCAGACGTAGATGGCAGTCCGGGAGATGACCGAGCCGTCCCGCTGAGACTCCATGTCGTCGTCCAGATACACGTCCATTTCCTCTTCGCCGCCGCCGCCGCCTCTGTGCACGTGATAGGCCGGTGGCAGCATGTTCCCGCCGCCGACAACGCCTCCGACGCCTCCGAACCGGTCGTACTGCTCCTCCTCCTCCTCTTCCTCCATGCTGTCGTCCAGGTCGAACTTCCTCCGCTCGCCGCCGTCGTCACCGCCAATCAGGATGTCGTGTGCGGAGGGCGTGCTGCCGGCGGCGACCGCGTGGTGGTGCAGGTGGTGGTGGAAGTCGTTGGCGTTCTCCGTCAGCGTTCCCGTGGCGTCGCAGCCCTCGCGGTACGTGTAGATCGGCCCGTTGTTGTTGCCGCCGCCGCCGCCCGTCCCGTTCTTGCCGCCACCGCCGCCGCCATTATTATTTTTCCCGCCGGCGCTGAACAGCAGGCGGGCTTTGTTGCCGTAGTCGCCGCCGCCGTTGCTGCTGCCACCGCCGCCGTTGCCGCTGCCCGTCGCTATGGAGTCGCCGCTGCTAGCGTAGCCGCGGCGCTGCTGCTGGCGGCGGCCGCGCGTTAGCAGGACGCCGACCAGCGTGACGACCAACAGCAGCGCCAGGAGGGAGCCGATGACGGCGCCCGCCACCACGCCGGCGCTGGGCGGATCCTCCAGGGCTTCTGCAGAGGGGGAGGGGGGGAAAGGGGGATGATGGAAGATGGAGGTGGAGGAAAAGAAACAAAAAAAAGGGAGTTGGAGGCTGTTTGTCCAGTGTTGTGTTGGGATCAGCCGCTCGCTCGCTCTGTCCAGCTGCGGGGGGGTTAGGGGGGAGGGGGGTTAAGAGGGGGCGGAGTTTGGGTTGTTGTTGTTGTGGCAACGCCCCCCTCCCTCCTCCTCCCTCTCCTCCTCCCCCCTCCCCCCTTCTGTTCCTGTTTCATCACTACTGCACCGAGGCCAGTGAGGTCGGTGTGAGGTTGGGTTGGTGTGAGCCAGGTTTGCCTCTCCACTGAGTTTTTTTTTTACAGCAGCAGAACAACTAAGTGACCGGTTCAGTGGCGTGGTGTGTGTCTGTGGCGGCCCACACGCACACACACACATAGACACGCACACATAGACACGCATAGACACGCACATAGACACAGGACAGACAGGCAGAGAGGTTATTTGAAGAAGGGTCAGTGGAAATGCACAGTCGTGCTTGGAAGAAAGAAAAAAGGAAAGCTACACCCCGCCCCACTCGTCACACTTCACCAAAACCAAGACCCATGACGAGTCAGCTTCCTGTATAGACCCAATCTCCTTGTTTACAACTACTTCCGGGTAGAAAACCAGCACGTAATTTGAATGAGAACAGTAACAAACAAGAGTTTAGCTAGGCTATATAATCATATTTTTCATGCCCTATCACCGTTTAGACAAATCTGAAATGATTGAAGAAACATCTGTGTGTGTTTTGTGTTGCTATGTGTTGTATTTATTCAGTTTAGGGGAATCACGGTGTCTAGAAAGCATCAGTGGCTCAACTGGCTGGGACAGCTAATGGCAGTAGCTAAGCTAACGGCGGTAGCTAAGCTAACAGCAGCTAAGCTAACGGCAGTAGCTAAGCTAACATCAGGACATCAGCTGTTAAAACCCTCCCGTTGTGCGACACATGAAACTACTCCAGTTAGCTATGTCATGTTGTAACTCAGATTTATACGCCTTTTTAGGAGACTATAGCAGCAGCCTTGAGTGTATTGACTCCATTGGGAAAATTGAACGTGAACACAGATTATGGTCGATCGTTTCTCCCCACAGTCACTAGTAAGTAAAATTTTGGACTCATTTTTCACAAGCCACATCTCCTCTGAACATTTTGACATGAAAATGGCAATTTTCAGACGGACACATCAGGAGAAAATGAACTTTGAACGCCCGCAAAAATTATTTAAATCATTTTCGTCATGCTAAATATGGCTGAAAGCAGTGTAAATATTTAATACAATCATAAGAAAATATGAATATTTCACTTTTATCAACCTACAAATTTAATAAATCCACACACACTCATGACCACGCCCACTTAGGAGACAGGAAGTGTAACCATTTCATATCACTGGAGCAGCCTCTCATGGGGTATCTTGGTATCTGGTAACACTTTATAATAAGCACACACTATTAAGCATTAATAAATACTGAAGTCATCATTTATAACACATGAATACTCATTAGTATATGTAGTTTATAAACACAGTTAAAAATGTTTTACTCATCACTGATAAGCACTAACTGTATTTATAAACTACATACTAATGAGTTTATGTAGGCTACCTCTTTCTATCATCCCACTCTCTCTCTCTGTCTCTCTCTTTCTTTCTTTTTTTCTATCTACCCCTTTTCTCTGTGTTTTTACTTCTTTCTTTTGACCCCTCTATCTCTATCTCTTTCTATCTATCCACACCCTTTCTTTCTTACTGCCCCTCCCTCTGTCTCTTTCTTTCTTTCTTTCTTACTGCCCCTACCTCTTTCTTTCTTTCTTTCTTTCTTTCTTTCTTTCTTTCTTTCTTTCTTTCTTTCTTTCTTTCTTTCTTTCTTTCTTTCTTTCTTTCTTTCTTTCTTCCTACCCCTCTCTCTCTGTCTCTTTCTTTCTTTCTTTCTTTCTTTCTTTCTCTTTCTTTCTTTCTTTCTTTCTTTCTTTCTTTCTTTCTTTCTTTCTTTCTTTCTTTCTTTCTTTCTTCAAACCCGTCAACTGTTACACATGCAGTATTTCAACAGTTGCTTCTACCTTTTTAACATTTTCTTCAGCTCATTCAGCATTTCTTCAGCAATGGCGTTCAGCTGCTTTCAGCATTCACACGCATTTCCTGCTGGAATTAAATGCTTCTTTTTCTAGTATTTAATGCTGAACTAATGCTTAATAGTGTGTAGGCTACTTGTTATAAAGTGTTACCGAGTATCTTTGACCTCACCCCCCCTCCTCCCCTTCCTCTCACCTCCCCTTCACCCCGTCCCTGCTCCTCTCTTATCAGTCATCTAGTCACACGGCGCCGTCCGAGTCCAGATCTCAGGTAAAAAAGCTTCTCAGCGTGCGGCGCTGCACTCGCGCCAGGACGAGTTTAAAAGAGGATTCACTGCAGGAGCGGGGGGGCCCGGCTCAGTCAGGGTGGGGGGGTAGAAGGGGGGATTTGTACGAGTGGATTCATGCTGAGCTAAAAAAGAAGCCGAACAGAGGACAGAGAGGAAGGTTGGAGAGTCGATAGTGAAGTGAATCGCATGTAACGGTAACATCGGTGTGCAAGTTGCATGCTGTCTCTTTATAGCCTATATTAGGGTACAGCTGGGTGGGCGGGGGGGTCTGAGCCCCTCCCTCCCTGATTTTATGCAAATGTCGGGCGACGGCGGTTGTGCCAGAAAACTCCTGGCTGGCAACCGCGGCAACGAGTGCCAATCAAACGATCTGAAAGGAGCCCAGAGTGAGGTGAGGAGCCAGGGCAACAGACTCACAGATCACACCGGACAGACAGACAGCAGCTAATGATGCACCGACACAACCAGTGTGTGTCTGTGTGTGTGTGGTGTGGTGAGTATAAGGAGCCTGTGATTCATACAAATAGTTCATTAAAGGGATAGTTCACCCAAAATTGAAATTTCATTATCTCCTCCCCCTCATGTGGACTAAGGGCTGGGAGAAGTTTCAGAGTCCTCTGTGGCTTCTCTGAGTTACAGGGGGTCTCGGCGTAGCAGTGCATGTCCATATAACGGTTGCAAATGGATACCAACTGTCTTCGTAACAAAAAGACACACCAAAAAACATCCAAATACCTCCATGCTGCTCGTATGTAATGTCCGTCTTGTATTGAAGCCCCGAAATGCGAAATTGTCCCGAATTTTTTTTTATAAGTCTATTTTTCAAGCTTGTTTTGTAGCGGAAGCTTCTCGAAGCTCCTCTTCCCGGTCCGTCAAATTTGGACGAACCGGGAAGAGGAACTTCCGCTTTTTCGGGACAATTTCTCATTTCGGGGCTTCAATACAAAACGGACATTACATACGAGCAGCATGGAGGTATTTGGATGTTTTTTGGTGTGTCTTTTTGTTATGAAGACAGTTGGTATCCCTTTGCAACCGACATGCACTGCTACGCCGAGACCCCCTGTAACTCAGAGAAGCCACGGAGGACTCTGAAACTTCTCCCAGCCCTTGGTCCACATGAGGGGGAGGAGATAATGAGTGCAATTTCAATTTTGAGTGAACTATCCCTTTAAGATGAGAGGAGATAAAAGAGTGTGGTATATCAAACAGAGGCTGTGGTCCCTCGCTCGCAGGGGACAGAGGAAGAGGAGGAAGGCGATGCCAGGGTGAGACAGACGGGTCGGGCTGAACGAGGCGGGGCTCTGGGGACAGGAAGTGATGTCTAAATTAGGGGACAGAGTCTAACTGGAGTGACAGAAGGCGTTAAGGATGATGGATCCAACTTTCCCTGTCCTAGTTTTACTCCTCTTCCTCTCTCTGTCTCTGTCTCACACACACTCAAACACACAACACAACACAACACAGCGCTACAGTATTTTTTATTTATCGTGCCGTTTGTATTGGAAGCATTAGCGGCGTTTTATTATCAGGAGGAGGCCGAGTGACAGACGGCTGAGGAACGGCCTCCTCTGTGCAGCCTGTCATCGTCCGTCTGTTAATCAAATAGTTTAAAAAGCCCATTACGCTGCAGCCGGCCGTAAAGAGCAGCGTTCCTGCTGAGCTCCATCACAGCCCACACCTTCATTCTCCTACAAATCTGAGGTCACGTTCAGCAGCGGTGGATTCATTCTCTCTACAGTTTCCAGAAGCCTATGATGAGGAGTGAAGTTTAAAGGGATAGTTCAACATTTTGGTAAATTGGCCCATTGCCATAATCCCTATAGTCATAGCAGTAGGTTCGGTTCCTTTAATTGTCGGTGCAAGCTATTTTTAGAACGGCGGAGCAGAGCCGTGAGCTGCTCAGAGCTACGCTACGGAGGCTCATTATGGGATTTCTTGGTTTCCCTTATCAAACTCATCAAATACTAGGGGTGGGAGAAAAAATTGATTCACATAAATATCGCGATATCTTTTTTTTTTACGATTTTTAAATCGTTTTTTTTTTTTCAAAAATCTTTTTTTTTTTTTTTGAATTTTTTAAAATATTGTGCAATGTGCATTTGTTCGCCTTTTTTACATACAGAGAGTACAGGTTTTGAAAAGGGTTTAAGTTCACTTTATAATGGAGTATGTTCATTTCTAGGCTCCTACAGTATTTGTGTGCAGATAAATGTAAAAATGCTAAAGACTAAAAATCGAGAGAATCGGCAATATCGTAGAATCGCAATTTAAATCAAATCGCCATCCAAAAAATCGTAGAAGAATCGAATCGGGAGAAAAGCATATCGTTCCAGCCCTATCAAATACACAATCCAACAACTCCACAACGCTCTGGTGGACAAGTTGTGACCTGCACATTCACCACGCTATGAGATAATAACACAACGTTACCAGACAGAGTTGTTTTAGAGATAAATACATAAAAATAAAAAATAAAAGAGATAAAATGTTGAATTCCTCTTGTGACCTCAGCGTGACTTTACATTTCTGTGAAAAATCTGCACCGACAGAACTGATTCCTCTCACAAACAAACACCAACGGGTCTGAGACGCAGCAGCAGCAGCAGCAGATTCACCATCAACGTCGGCGTCAAATCTCAGTCGACGGCGATTTAGTAAACACGGATCTGTGAACATATTCTCTCCCCACCCCATCGCCCAAAAAAAAAAAAGTGAAAAGAGAGGGATGAAAAAAAAGAGGCAAGACTATCGTTAGCAAGAAAATAGGCCATGCTTGTCATCCTGATTTCTCATCAACAGCAGCAGCCTGCCTGCATTAAGAAGCACGGTGATAAATGTCATAGAGAGAGGCAGGGGAGCTTATATCAGTCTCTGTATTAGTGTCATGTACATGGAGGAGATTAGGGTGAGGGAGGGAGGGAGTGGGGGAGAGAGGGAGGGAGGGGGGGAGAGACCCATGAAAACTATCCATTTCTACTCACTTACATTCACGGCGGTGGGGATAATCTAAATGAGAAGATTTGGGATGTGGAGAAGCAAGGTGGAAAGAGTTAGAGAGGAGGGGAGGAGGAGGAGGGGGGGAGAGTATGAAAATAGTGGAATCTAAATCATCTTTTGTTGATCCCTCCCTCTTCCTCTCTTTCTGTTTCAGTCCACGGGCCACACCAGACTTAACGTGACAAGTTTTGAAAAGGTTCAAATCCATAGATTATATTTAGTTTAAAGGGATAGTTCAACGTTTTGGCAAATTGGTCCATTGCCATAATCCCTATAGTCATAGCAGTAGGTTTGTTACCTTTAATTGTCGGTGCAAGCTATTTTTAGAACGGCGGAGCAGAGCCGTGAGCTGGGATTTCTTGGTTTCCCTCATCAAACTCATCAAATACGCAATCCAACAACTCCACAACGCTCAAGTTGTGACCTGCACATTCGCCACGCTATGAGATAATAACACAACGTTACCACACAGAGTTGTTTTAGAGGGAAATGCAGAGACTGCTTGATGAAAAACTGTCCCTGGGCTGTTTATAACCAACAACTGAAACACTAAGGAAATGTATAATCACTGAGAATTGTACAACAAGTTGAGTATACAGTAGAGAAAACACAAACATACTATTTCTTAAGTCCAGTTGTCTTTAGTTTATGGGTTTGGTGCTGATGGAAAAATAGTCATAGAGTTCATTCAACCATGTTGATCTTGTGTTCTGTCTTGCAGGAAAGTTTTGTGAGAACGTGAACAGTTTTAATTATCAAAGTGGCCTTGAAGAGAGCTGATGTATGCAAACAGCTTTGAGAGGCAAAGTTTCAAAAGCACTGTACGCTGTTGCTAGGCAGCATGTGTCTTATGAGTAGCTACTCTGCATTGTGCTGAAATACTGATGAGTTTCTGTACTCGGGGAGCTCCTCTCATGACTCTGCTGTGGGAGATTCTGTGCACGACTTGAATAAAGAGACGCTGACTTCACGATCCTGAGCGTGGCCACTTCTTTCACCCACAGGTTCAGTTCAGATCTGCTTACGTAAATAACCCTAACCCTGCAAAGCAAAGAACTGTTTACTTCCTGGTAACATTCAAAACGTATTTATTGATAGAGAAGATGGGAATGACCAGAGAGGAAAATATCATTTACGTAAAGAAAGGCTGCGTCCGGTTGTGGTGTGAATTTGTGGAACATGATGAACTCTAATGAACTCTCAAATGATAGATAGATAGATAGATAGATAGATAGATAGATAGATAGATAGATAGATAGATAGATAGATAGATAGATAGATAGATAGATAGATAGATAGATAGATAGATAGATAGATAGAGAGTTCCACGTGACTTCCCTGAAAACATGAACCATCTTCTAGTCTTCGGTACATCATAATATGGTACAGTATGGTTTAATATGACCGTATATAGTTTTCTAAGGGAATCATAGACACTAAATTCACCTTGGAACATAGGCGTCATTTACGCTGGGGACGCTGGGGACATGTCCCCACCACTTTTTGTCAAGAACAATTTTGTCCCCACCACAAAATTAACTTAACATTATCCTAATGAAGAATGACGAAAAAACGTTGATAAACTATGACAAAATAGGCAGCCGAAACAGTGTGCACGGCGCAGAGCTTCAGCCGGAGCCAACTCGCAACAATGTAGCTGCGATTAAAGAGTTCTCACAGCCCGGAGCGGGCGCTGCGCGCGTCCTCGCAGGCGCTTGGCTGGTCACACAGGGAAACAGGAAAACATTTGCTGAGCTTAACAGTTGTTTTAAACACTACTGCCACCCTGTGGTTAAAATACGTAACATCACCTTATGAGCACATGACTGGCAGAGATCAGATGTGGCCGCTAAACCATAGACTGTATGGGCTAAACCTGCAATTATTACATTAGAGACGGTGCTACTGATTACTGGTGGACATGGGAGAAAGTGTACCGATTAGCATCTCAAAATAAATGTGTTAGCGAGAGATTGTTCTCGTAGTTATGACATAACACAACAACAAAACTCAAGACAAATACATGCATGGTGTAAGTAAATATATTTGGACTTAATACATTTTGAAAATGATTGTAGGCAGTATTTGACACAGAACTAGAGGCAAACCACATATAGGCTATGTGCTGCATTCTGTTTTAAATAGGCTAAATAAATTCATTCATGATTCTGATGGTGTCATTACAACAACAAAATCCCTGCGGTAGGCTACAGTGTGTAAAAAAAAAAAAAATCCAGAATTGACTGAGCTGTTGATAGCCTGCCCCATAATCCTGCATTGAGAAAGAAGAAAACCACGTTGGCACCGCTGGAAAACCCACATTTGCTGAGCTGAACAGTTGTTTTAACCACTAGCCTACTGCCACCCTGTGGTTAAAATACGTAACGCCACCTTATGATCACATCTGTTGGCAGAGATCGGATGTGGCTAAACTTGCAATTATTACATTATAAATTGTGCTAGCTACTGATTACTGATGGACATGGGAGAAAGTGTAACGAGAAGGCCTATAGCATCTCAAAATAAATGTTTTAGCAAGAGATTGTTCTCGTAGACATAACACAACAACTAAAAGCAAGACAAATATAATGTAGGCCTATGGCGTATGTAAATATATTTGGACTTTATACATTTTGAAAATGATTGTAGGCAGTATTTGACACAGAGCCAGAGGCAAACCACAATATAAAAGTGCTGCAAGGGGGGGGATTATGATGGTGAATCGTAATAGGCAGTAGATCTATTGAGCAAGCCCACGTCTCTCAGTGCTCTGGTTGGCTCATACAATACGACGATCAAAGTTGTGTTTATTTATATAGGCTACCCATATGTTTTGAGCACAGCGCATTCAGTCACGGTGATTACACTTTCGCGCAGATCGATATTTAATCCTCGGAATTTTAGTCATTTCCTCATTTAGTCATTTTCTCCAGCAGCACAGTGATAACACAGAAGAGCAACACAGCAGGCAAGTCTCTTGGATCCATTGTTTCGGCCTCGCTGTGCTCTCTGCTGATTGGCTTCAGAAATATTAAACTTATTGGCTGTGTTTATCAGAGGGCAGAGCTCATTAACATCTTGTAAAACGCCGTAAAATACGCGCGTTTTAAACAAGTAACGCGCGCGTATTTTACGGCGTTTTACAGCCTTCGGCAAGAGCGGCGTAAAATACGCGCGGTTTAAATGTCTAGACGGGCGTTTTTTACGGCGTCTTAAGGATCAGAGGCGTTGGATTAGTGGCCAATTGTGACTCTTTTGGCTTTCCATAGGGAGCTGCTTCTCTCTCTCCGCGCCGGGAAAACATCGACCACTCGTCTGTAGCCTACTCGGTTTTCCACACACACAGGTCTGTCTCAAGCTCTGTATGTATGGATGTGTGTGTGTGTGTGTGTGTGTGTGTGTGTGTGTGTGTGTGTGTGTGTGTGTGTGTGTGTGTGTGTGTGTGTGTGTGTGTGTGTGTGTGTGTGTGTGTGTGTGTGTGTGTGTGTGTGTGTGTGTGTGTGTGTGTCGTGTGCAGACGCAACTGACAAATATTTATAGACGGACAAGCAACAACTTAATTACCGGCGGTAATCATCATTTTATTTTGAAAGTTTAAATTGACCGGATTCTCTCGCCTTTTCTGTGCCCGACTTCCTGTCTGGTACGATCCGTCTATCCAGCTTGACAACGGCGCTCACGGCTCGCGTGAAAAATAGAACAGACGCCGAACTGAAGCGCGTCCTCCACTCGGGGTCGATTGTAGGCTACCTACCGGATGAGACAGCACCCGATATATGCTTAATGTTTGGGTGCAAAGTCACTGTTAACGAAATCAACATCTAATCTGTCCCTTCAAAATAAAGTTTGTAACGTGTCTGTTTGGAGCAGCTGCTGACAGTGACAGTTCCTCATCACTAAACCTGAGCGACCATCAGATCCTTCCTCACTCACGTCGTGACGACGGGACAAAGTCTTTTGGACATATATTGTATAGGCCTATTCTGTGTATTTTCTCTCTATAACCGTCTTGTTTCAGTTTTTGCCGGTTGGAAATCATCTGGCACACCCGCTGTTTCTCTGTGTTTCACTCACTCTCGATGCGCATAGATGTTATAAAAAAATAAAAAGGAAAAAACACAGATGCGCAAATTGAAATGACCTACTGTAGTGTAATCTAACAATTCAATGACCACAGCTGATCACCAGCTTGTTATGCCCCACCTGTCACGTCTCTAAACACAACTACGGGCTTCTTTTTTTTTTTTTTTTTGCTGCGATCCGGCGGAGAATTAAAAAAAAAAAATGCTTGTGAGTCCGGCCGCATCGGGTCCAGGGTCCAGGCTTAAAACACTGGTCGGACCTGGTCGGGTCTTTGCTAATTTATTTGCTCAAACTTGGAGCCAGACCTGGTCCAATAGGAGACCAGAGTCTGGTTGAGAACGGTAGTCTTTGACGGTCTGGGAAACGGTGTCAGGTGCGGTGCGTCGGGGGGGGGGGGGTCATTGTCCCCACCACTTTTCAAAGTAAACTGACGCCCTTGCCTTGGAATATGTATATTGCATGTTTTTTATTGTAATAATGTTCAAAATAAACATTCATTCATCCATTCACTCAGTCTTCCCATGTTACAGTATCTCACTCTGAGGCCAGAACCTGATTCCTACCTCCCAAAGAGCCAAATTCTACTTATTCTAGGTGTGTTTTCTAATATATTTAGATGATAATCAGCTTGAGAAACCTTCAGCAGCTGC
>NC_139904.1:2805000-2897500 GCF_905171665.1 Trachurus trachurus
CATTAACTCATATTTGACAAGTTTCTAACACACACACACACACACTCCTGTAGACCTGTAGTGACAGCACGCCACAGGAATGCTCGGCTGCAGCCAGGAGTTTTACTGAGTGCAGATTAACTGTACGGTTGTAAAACACAGTCGTAAAAAAAAAAAAGAGAGAAAAAAAAAACAGAGCGAGGCAACAACACAGGACTGGATATCGATCTGAACCAACACACACACACACAGACACACACACACACACACACAAGGCCAAGTCAGGACCTGTGTGCTGAGTCAGCGCTGTGGAGTGGAGGTGAGTGGAGGTGAGTGGAGGATCCTTATGAACGTATTCAAATCTCTCTGATAACCGAGGTCACGTCCTGCTCTTCAGTCCCAACGAGGCGGCTGGTGAGTTCAGCTCAAGTGTCTGCAGCTTCTCCACGTCTCCTCAGACCAAACCAGGTCACAGCGCGATAGAAAAACTAGACATTTACATTATTCTACTGTCTGAGAGGAGATTTTTCTTCATACTATAGAGCTGAAAGAGTTTCCACCACGACGTCCTCGCTCCTCCAGCTCTGGATAATTAGCTACGCTTCAGTAACGTGTGTGTGTCTCTCCGCTACAATGAGCGAGCGCCGTGACCTTAAGGAGGAGGGTCGAGAGCCGGCGGATCACTGGGCGTGTTGTAAACGAGCGCCGCGCTCGCTGTAACTGTCGGTTTTACAATTACCCTTTAAATCGCACTGCAGGTAGAAGAGAAGACGGCGGCGCGTTGAGTGGTGCGTGGAGCCGTTTGTGCCCTCGGTGCATGTGATTTAATCACAGCCAGATCGTTTCCACATGAAAACGGAGAAAACCATCTTTTTCTTGTTCGTTTTGAAAAGAAATCTCAGGAAATACGACATATGGGGTGGGTCTTGCCAAGGACCTCACGATACGCATCACAATACTTGAGTCACGATACGATACGATATTGCGATATCCAAATTTTGCGATATATTGCGATATATTGCGAATATTCTACATATAGTTCACTGAAAAATGTAAAAGGCATTATGCATCTTAAAATCCGAGTTGTATGTGCATCAGATGATAGTGATAATTTATGGGACAAACTGAGTCAAAACAATGTAATTCCAATTATCCATGCCATTTTATAGTAGTGCAAGTTACAACAACATATTTGCATGTACAACACACTGTCTGAGGCAGCAGTACAGTGACACCTCGCGGAGCAGAGGTGCGGAAGTCGTACTGGATTTATGTCTGAAACATGATTTAGTATTTGAAAAAAAATATCGATATTGGGGGGCGTCGAGTGGAGCAGGAGGTTAAGCAGGCGCCCCATGTAGAGGCTACAGTCCTCAATCCCCCCTCTCTCTGTCTCTCTCAACTATACTATCAATAAAGGCATCAAAAGCCAAAAGCCAAAAAAAAAAAAATCAATATTTAAATATTGAATATCGATATCGTATCGCGATATAAAGTATCGCGATATATTGCCATATCGATATTTTTGCCCACTTTTGCACACTGATCCCCTGAAAACGCTGCAGTACGTCCACCAGGCCTGTGTGTGGCGCCGTAACGCTGCCACACACAGGCTAAACACCAGAAACAGAGAAGAAGACAGAAAGCTTCCCTGCTGGATTCAATCTCCAAACATTAGAAGTGGATTAAATGTTGATGGGAGTCGAGTCAGAGCAAATATGACGATGACTAACCCATGGGGGCGATTCTTTCAACCACAACAAAAACTCAAAAAACAATGAAATCAAATGAAATCAACCGTTAGCATCATCGCCTGCGGTGCGGGAGACCGCGCGTTCGATCCTCGCCTAGGGCAAGTCCGAACCAACAACATCGGTCACACCTGCATCAATTTTAGTCGCGTTTTTTTGCTCCCCGCAAACGATTTAGGGGTTAAAAAAATGGCCGGAATTCCCCTTTAAGCGTCTGCACCAAAAGGCTGGGGCAGCGTTTTCAGATTTTCCCACTCAGGGACCGGTTTGCTGTCCCGCATTGTTATTGACAGGCTTCTGTTCTGTGTTAACATCTGGTGTTTATAAAATGATTGTGTGGCGACATGGATGTCCATCAAACTAGGAGGCGGAGCTTCAGTGCAGATTAAAGGTGCACTGCGCCAAACAAACAAAAGACGGCAGAGTGAGCATGGAGGAAAGAGAGACGACGACTGTGGCGAAGAAAAGAAAATGCAGGTTTAACAACGACCGGGTGAAACCACCGAGAGAGTTCTTTGTGATGTTTTGCATGAGTCGTTTTTCCGTTTCACCCGGAGGTTAATAGCTACGACGTGAAATGACACAGAAAATGCAAAATTAATCAATATACAAAACTCTGAAGTGCATTTGTTTCCCCTTTCATTTCTGTATTAACTCACACCAGCATCTCATCCCATATTGTTCATCATATTAAAGGGATAGTAGCATTTTTTAAAAGTGTGGTTGTATGATCTACAAATAGCCCCTAAGTACTTTAATTGCAGTAGAAGACTCTCTGCACTCCTCCCGTTAGCAACGCCAGCCCATAATAGCCCTGCCCAGAGATTTACAACATACAGTGTTGTGAATGGACCCAAAGAAACGGCCTAAAAGAGGTTTTATGTGAAAAAAAAAACACAGTTCCATTGTTCACTATAATATAATTTTTTCCAGCCCTTCAAAGTGCAGGAAAAACACAGTTTTTATTTGGACCCAACCAACTGCTGATCGGCGGGCGCTAACCCTGGGCGGAGGGATACGTGAGTTTAAAAAGCTCATGTATCCCACTTTAAAAAACATGCTACTATCCCTTTAATCATCAGGGTGTTGAGCTCAGGTCACATCGTCATCTGAGGCTTTACTGTATCTCCATGCACTGGAATTTCACATTGTCACACACATACGTTGTTGTCTTTGTCCGCAAATTCACACTTGTTTTTGTGACACACAACAGAAACGAAAAAGTCACAACAGTGTGAACTCCCTCCGAGGTCGGAGAGTTCCTGGAAAAGGAACGACTCCCCTTTCCTGACTGTATCGTTTTGTTCAACTTGTCCAAGCTGCAGAGATTCCCACGGGCTCAATTTGTTAATACTCAGATTCCCCCGAGATGAGACATCAACATAAAACTACAACCTTGAAGTATTGGATGAAGTCCCACACTTGGAAACACACACACACACACACACACACACACACACACACACACACACACACACACACACACACACACACACACACACACACACACAGACACACACACAGACTTCATCTTAACAAGCTCACAGCAGCAGAGTCTTGGACAGAGAGGTTGTGGTTGGAGATGAAACGACTCAGTTTTCACCTGCAGCCAAAAGCGACCGTGTAAACATGAAGTGGTTTGAATAACAACACTGCTCCCAGAGACGACCCTGACACATCTGAACCGCGCCGAGTCATGAGTGTGATGATATTTGAAAAGATGCCGAGTCATGACTTGATGCTGCTAACTGAGACTCTGAAAAACAACAAGAGAAGCGGCCTCTGTCGGCCCGACACGTCCACATAGAGAAGCATTTAATGCAAATCTGTGGTGATCCATCACCCAGCTGTGGTGCTTACTCACAGCCACTCACTCACACACACACACACACACACATTAACAGACACATACATTAACACTAACACACACACACACACACACACACACACACACACACAGAGCCGTCAACTTGACTTGGTTCAGTAGTTTAATGAACATTATTGATGGCGAGGCTACAGCACTGCTGGCGTAATTAGTGTGATGTCTCACACCTACATGTCTGTGGCTTTATTAATTCAGTAGAGACTCCAGCTATTAGACACTACACACACACACACACACACACACACACACACACACGCACACACACACACACACACACACACGCACACAGACACACACACACGTATGAGCAGCAGCAGAACACTCATGTCATAATCCAAACCCAGAGTAAGAGCTCTTCCCTTCACACTCTGCTTGTGCTGCTGCATTATGCCCTGAATTTGCATGCTGCTGTGTGTGTATGTGTGTTGTTTATACCGTGTGTGTGTGTGTGTGTGCATGTGTGTGTGTGTGTGCACAGCAGCAGCATCGTGCACCGCTGCCAAATATATTTTTAGTCTTATTCTGCTTGGCTGGATTCAGGGAACTGATTGGATCCAGACCTTGGCTGTTGATACTGATCAACAAAACCAGCTGAGTGAAAAACAGCCATCAGCCTCTTTCTCTCTCTCTCTCCCTCTCTCTCTCGCCCACTCTCAGTCAATCCATCTCCCTCTCTAACTCACCCTCCAATCTCCCCCCTCCCCTCCCTCCCCTCCTCCTCCTCTCCACCGCTCCTTCCCTCTTTAAATGGGGCGGTTTGTGGTCGGGTGACTCATTTCTAAGCAAATCTGAACCGTGGAGGAGGAGATGGAGGAGAGGGGGGGAGTTAAAGACAAGAGGGGGGAGAGAGAGAGAGCAGGAGAGGGAGGGAGGGAGAGAGGGAGGGGAGGGGGTGAAGGGGCCCACATGAGAGAAAGAAAGGGAAAAAATGGTAAAAATGAATATATGATTGTGTTGTGCTCCTTCGCTCATTTCAGATGGATGGATCACTTCCATCCTTTCAAACCAGAGAGGGGGGAGGAGGGGGGAGGGAGGGGGAGGAAGAGAAAGAGGAGGAGGAGAGGGGAGAGGAGGGGGGAGGAAGAGAAAGAGGAGGGGGGAGGAGGAGGGAGGGAGGAAAACAGCAAACCCAGTGTGTACAGGATTAAGGCCGTTCTCTAAAGCCACTGCTCTTTTCTGCTCCTTTATGGACCACCCTCCCCCCTCTCCCCCCTCTCTCCCTCTCCCATCTCCCTCACCCCCCCAACAAATATGGTCAGCAATAGGAAAATGAAAAGCAAACATGGACGCAGCCGGATTTACATCATCGTCATGGGAACTGTTGATTTTCCTGCACAATGACACAGAGATGAATTCCTGAGCAGCTTTGAAGCACAGTTATTAAAATATCTGACGTACACATATTTAATATTTAATTTATATAAGTCTTCATCCTGTCTGAGGTCTGGCACGAGGACGGACTGAAGAAAGGTTGTTGCTTTTTTTGTGTGTTTTTTTAAATGTTTTTGTCTGATTTAAAGGAATAGTTCACCAAAAAATGAAATTAATCTGGAGTCCCTAGGAGGGCGGTTCGTATAGTCCAATGAAATCCTTATATGAGAGTCAATAGGGCCCGGCACAAAAAGGTCCATAGAACTACACAAAAACCATTTAATATTCCTCCACACTGCTCGTCCACTGCAATCCAAGTGTCCTGAAGGGAGATAGTCCAGAGTTCACTCGAAACGACGTCATTTAGGACATTTTTACAGCTTAAACAGTCCTGTATTGCGCTCTGACGTTCACGTGCACCAGGCAAATTCAATCCAGGACTGTTGAGGCTGTAAAAATGTCCCAAATTACGTTGTTTCCAGTAAACTCTGGACTATCTCCCTTCAGGACACTTGGATTGCAGTGGACGAGCAGTGTGGAGGAATATTAAATGGTTTTTGTGTAGTTTTATGGACGTTTTTGTGTCGGGCCCTATTGACTCTCATATAAAGTTTTTGTTAGACTAGGAACCGGCCTCCCGGGTCTCCAGATGCACTTTGAGGAATAAAAAACTACTCCGGAGTATTCATCAGCATGAGGGGGAGTCAACAATGACTGAACTTCATTTTTTTGGTGAACTATTCCTTTAATAGTACAGTAGAAAGAGGAGGGAGGAGGAGGAAGCCGTCCTGCTGGGAGTCGAACCCGGACCGATGAGCTGGATTGAGCACGAATCACAGAAAAGAAGAATCTAAAGTTCAAAGTTACTCTGCACCAATCAGAGAGCAACACTGAGTCGCCAGTATTGGGACTATATTTCTGCTGACGTCATGTTTGCTCAGATTGTCTCATTCGTCTTTTTGCAGACGATGTCGTCATTTATACTTCTAATATTTCTAATATTGATTAGAATAGAATACAACTTTATTTAACCCCGGAGGGCAATTCAGTTTTGCAATATTGATTTGTTCAACACATTCAAAAGTCAAGTTAAAAGTCAAGCTCCAGAACAGAAACAGCCTACACACACACATCATATTATACTAAAACTGAATCAATAGTTAAATAAGTAAGTAGTTCATTTAAAGGAGCAGTCACCAAGAAAAAAAAACATGATATCATAGATTTAGAGAACTCAAGTCATTAACTTTAAAACATTTAAACTGGTTTCATAAGAACAAACCAACAGAGAACAGATCCAGTTCGTTGTACTAAGAAGCTCCAAACTGTTGGTTTCTGTTTCCAGAAGGTCAGCAGGTTCGATCCCCGGCCGCTCCGGTCCACGTGTCGACGACGTGTCCTTGTGCAAGATACTGAACCAAGACGTACTCGACCTGATGTGTCATCGCTGTGTGTGAGTGAGTGTATGTGTGAATGGTTCGATGGTTCGATGGTTCGACGCTACAATGCTCTATATGTAAGTGAATGTGACTCGTAGTGTAAAGCTAGAAAAGCTCTTTACAACAACCACCATTGAATAAAACCCACTACAGATCCACAACACAACAGTCAGGTGGTCCAGCTGCCGCGGCTCCAAGGCCAGGACCTTGAAGTGAAGTGTGGACACTCTGAGGCTGGAATAAAGCGTGTCGGCGGCGGTTTGTGAACGCAGCACAATGGCTGCAAACCGACCGCAACTGGAGCTTCATCACGTCTCTACTGCTGCACTCGGAGGCCGATGACTCTCCACCCGGAGGAGGCGACGCTGTTTGGAGTGTTTGGTTGTAATTTGATTTAAAGCAGAGCGGAGGATGAGGAAGCTGATGTTCAGTCTGCAGCAGGAAGCCGCAACACTTCACTAAGACGCTGTTGGAGCTGTTTTTCCGTTGTTGTGAAGTGTAATGGAAATTCTTTTTTTTATCCGACTTGGTTCCTGTTATTTTGTGATGATCACGCTTAAGCAAGCAGTTGTCTCCATATCCAAAACCACGGTGAGATGTGAATGAGATGTCAACATGCTGAGGTGTGAAAAAACCACAACCCTCAGTTACAGACAACGATTCTCTTCCTGCCTTTACATATGAGTTGATTTTATAAAAGCCTAATGATATGTCAAAAGCGCTAAGTGCAAACTTGTACTAGGTTATGCAAACGTAATCTGCAAGAATGCAATAATGTTATTGGACAATGTATGATGCCGCCTCCTAGGAGGAGCACGTGGCTCCTTCTCGCTCTTGTGCCTACAGTATGTAACCTGATGTAACCAAATCTCAGTGTGCACTCTCGTACAGACTTTCGTTTGTATGACAGTCCACCTCTTGCAAGATAAAAAATAAAGTAGGCCTACTTAAAGTGAAACATTTCTTTGCTGGACTTATGATTTTCTCTCTCACAAGTTAAAATAATTTTCCACAACAGAAGAACTCGTACTTCCATTCAATTTTCATTTCGCTTCCATACTAGGTCTGGGATCAATGTTGCGTGTATGTGTTCTTTGGTTTGGTGCTACTGTGCTAACAATGTCATTTCCTGCAAAGGTTTAATAAAGCATCTTTAAATCCTTTAAATTTAAGAATCTACCAGCCAATCAGCGAACAGAGGGAATGGAAGAGAGATCAATGAGGTTATGCACTATTTGAAGATGTGGTTCGTACATAATGGCGGCGGAGAGATGTTTGCGATGTTTCCATCCAACATCCAAGAATTAAAGCCGGAGCAAGAGAAACTTTTCATCCCGTGTATGTATTTATAGATTTGTCGAGCAAAACCTGCAACGTCGTTGAGGGACTTCTTGCACAAACTCTCTTAGCTCTGCTCATTTCAGTGACGGGATGATCGTTGTTGTTTTTACAGTGGGCAGCAGCTTCATTGTAGTCTGGCTAACACCAGACCTCTTCTCAATGTAGATTGAGATTTGGTCTGGGAACCACCCGTTCATTTTTTCGTATTTGAGGCGTGGTTTACGAAAGCCCAGAGCTGTTTATTGGGCGCTACGAATGTCTCTCAAATGCGTCTGTATGTAGCTTATAGCCAATCGTATCAATCATACCCGATGACGTAGAGCGACAGAAATCCGATGAGGAAAAAAACGATAAACGTTGCTCTTTTTTCAAAATAAACTTGCGGTCTGAACTACTATAAACACTTTCTAACACTGCACCGCCATGTTGGATCAACAAGCTATCAACAAAGTCGCTTCGGTGTGTCGTCATCGTCTTGCTGCCCCCTCCCCTGTTCTGTGATTGGCTCTCTCGTTAAGGGAAAAATTGGTCCATAGTTTCCAGGCGGACTTGCAGAGCGAATAAAATCGTGTGCAAGGCAGCATGGGTAAACCCAGGCTAGCTTCACTGCGCTTCAACACATGACATACTGTATGTTAGAACTATACGTTAGCGATTGGTTGAAGACAGAACCAATAGTTGTTATCCACCTTCCAGGAAGTAAACGGTTCTCAGTGGAGAGAGACTGAAGGACTCGACAGATGCATAGAAAATAAAAGAAAACTCTCCTTACATCACTTTACCATCATCTTAGTATGAACAGACACACACACCGGCTTTTCGCCTCCAACACACACACACACACACAAAAACAACGCTGCTGAACAAGTCGGTCTGGAACAACAGCAGCGTTCGATCCCCTCCTCCCCCTCACCTGTCGATCTGGCCTTCATCTCCTGTTTACCGTCTCCTTCTCTTACCTGCCCGAAGCTCTGACCTTTCCTCTCTGTCCGCCTGCATCCTCCCCTCCCTCCCTCCCCCCTCCTCCCTCCTCCCACCGCCACCGCTCTGTGCATTGATCAGTCCACAGTGGATTAGCTGCAGATTGTGATAGCGGTCTGACCCTGACTGGCCCCGGACAAGCCCTGCCGGCTAATTGAAAGACATCGCACTAGTCTGCAGGATTAGAGGAGCCCTGTTCTGTCTGGCCCATTATTGCACACACACACACACACACACTCATTGCGCGCACATGCACAAATAAACACACAAACAGAGCGAGATGGGCGGCTTATTGAGGTTTTCGGATGTGTCAGGCCAGAAGGGAATAGCTCGCAGTTGCAATGCGGAGAGAAATGAGAAATGTGACTAAGCCCTCAACACAAATTGGATGTTTTGTATAGTGTGTGAGTGTGTGTGTGTGTGTGTGTGTTTGCCTGTGTCGAGCGCCGCTTATGTAAGTGCCTGGGATTGTCGGTGTGTATTCATGAGCGAGCCGCCGCGGCCCCCGTTACCTGTGCAGGGGAATGAAGTGCATTAAAAAAACACGGGGGGTAAAAAGCAGCGGCTGAGCTGTGGCCCGGGGTCTTTAACACTGAAATGGAAAGCGGCAGCAGAAGAGCAGAGGTAATCATGGACCCCCCCCTCCCTCCCTCCCCCCCTCCCTCCCTGCAGCTGCACAAAGTAACGCAGCTCACATCTGACCCTGCGAGCCGCCGCGGTGAAGAACGAGCCTGCGCTACGACTTCCCGAAGCCGAACGAGCGTGTAAGAGAATAAATCTGACGGGAGGCCGAGGTCGCTGCCTTTAAATCGCAGGACGGCAATTTGTGCATCTGTGGCCCCCGAAATAAAACCACAGAATTATGTAGGAGAGCGTGTGGACCGGAGCTGATGTAGCGGATGCATTGTGCAGCATATAGGCTACACTCACTCTGTGTGTGCGTGTGTGTGTGTGTATTGAATTATTACATGTAATTCTGCCTGGAGCCAGACGGCTGAAGGAGCTGGAGCTGGAGGAGTCTGATTCAGAACAAAACCACAACTACTGAGGAGCTGGAGAGGAGCCCAGTGTGTGTGTGTAAGCGTGTGCTCGTTGGCGTGTTCACGGGTCACCCACATGCTGCCCCCCCCCCTTCCCTCCCTGATTGAAACCAGCAGCAGCAGCAGCAGCAGCAGCAGCAGCAGCAGCAGCAGCAGCAGCAGCAGCAGCAGCAGCAGCAGCAGCTCTGTGGATGAGCTCAGCCTCCTCTCATCTTACTGTACCAGAGCTGAGAAACGAGTGCATCGACCAACCGATCGACTCACCGAGGCCCAGAACCTGAAATATTCAGGCATTGCAACATCGAGAAACAAGTAGCTCTCTTTAAAATATTTAGACTATATATACCACGCAACACTCAACCCCCCCAGAGCTCCGGCTCCAACGCTGCTGCTGCTGCTGCCGGCGGAGCATCAATAATACATCACGCTCCAACAAGACGGATAAATTTCACAAGCGAAGGCCGAGTCTGGTCGACGGATGGAGAGCCGATCACGGACAGGGCCGGCCCTAGGATGTTGGTGGCCCCCTAAACAAGATTTTTGTTTGTGGCCCTGCACTCTAAGCGCAAACACCAAATCACTGGTTAAAACTGAATACAGACGTGTTTATGCCTCTGAGGTTTGAGGCCATTTTCTCGACTTTTACATATTTTCTTAAATGTATCTTTTTAAGATACTTGCAGATGTAACAATACTCAAGTGTTTTATGTCTAAATATTAGAACCTCCGCTGTAAGCACACTGAGGCCAGTTTGTCCTACAACACTGTAGAAAGAAATAATTTAGGACAAATGCTGGAAATTTGAGGTCTGCTTTTGGAAAAAATTCAAATCCCTTGTGAAAACACTCCTTCAGTCATGAGAATGAACTGTTTTGGTGCTTGAAATAGGATATGAATACAGTAATAGATACGTGTAGAAAACAAGTCTAAAATGACATTTTGTAAGATTGCTTTTTGAGCACAAATGTTGTCATTCTGCCGTTCTATTTTCACCAAATGTCTCAAATGTGAGATAAAAGAAGCTGAATATTGACTTCACATTACATATAAAGCTCATAGCTGCACGTGCAGACCTCAGGATGTTTAAATGACTTGATGAACCCCGGTACCTTTCTGATCATGTGGCCCCCCACCTAACGGCTGTGGCCCTAAACAACCACATAGAGGGTTTATGCCAGCGACCGGCCCTGATCACGGACTAACGACTGACTGATCAGAGGACGCTTTAAAAAAAAACAACAACAAAGGACTCGTCGGAGTCGGAGCAGCTCAGATGGGAACAGACGGAGAAGGGACCTTATCGATGAGTTTCAGAAGCGGTGTTTAAAGCGTGAGCAGGATCAGGACACGATCAGACAGCAGCAGAGATAACGGAGCAGACGTCTCTTCTCTTCTTCAGGACTGACAGACAGACAGACAGCTGAGACATCTGAGCTGCCTCACTTCTCTTCACCCACTTTAAAGTTACAAAAAAAACACACACACAAAAAAATAACGATCGACTTCATCTTTATCACTTCCTCCTTCATCTGATCTCAACCTCTCCTTGTGATCTCAGCTGGTGGTTGGTTTTTTTTCCATCGCTGCTCTTTAAATAGCAGTTGATGAACAAATGGTGAACTCCACATGTCAGATCTCCAGGAGAAGAGCTGCTGCTTCTTCTCCCTCTTCTTTGTCTCTGTGCCTGTGCCTTGAAGGACAAAAAAGAGACCGCCACCGGCTGAGGATGTAACACCAGCATTTGGCTGGCGGCCCAGAACATAATCTCGCTATGAGACTTGGTGGAAATAAGCGCTCTTCTTCATTCAGAGCAGCCGGCACCCTTCCTTCCTCCTCCTTCCTCTGTTTTCACCTCTTGAACCCTATTTTTGTTCATTTTCTGTTAATCAAAGGCCTAATCCTCTCTATTAATTCTGCTAATTCGTTCCTGTACCACACAGCCACTTTCCCAAATTTGCAGCCCATTACGCTCCATGGAAGTATTTTGTATTTTAAGCTAATTATAGGCCTAATGCTAATGAGGTGTCATTTCTATATACCTACCACACAGAGCAGGGAAATTTCACTAAATATCCACCTACTTTCTCTCTCTCTCTCTGTCTCTTCACTTGGTCCAACCTACTTTCTTCTCTGTGCGTTCGTTCACGTGTTGCAGCTGTTGCAGTTTCTGCACTGGAACCGTCTCAGTGTCGGAGGAATGAATCCACGGAGCGAGACGAAGACGAAGCTGCACGACGAGAACATCCAGATCCGCCTCACAGAACAGACTCACAGGGTTTAGAAAGAGACAGAGTCTGAGGATGTGTTCAGACCTGTGGCTCGTTCTGCTTTGTTCTGATTCACAAAGCTAAAACAATAACAATTGTTGCATTTTTTGGGGGGGGTGTTATTCATGGTAACAGTCCCAAGCGGTCCAAAGTTGTAAAAAAAAAATGCCATGAATGAACCATCTGTTCTCTCATTGGTCAGAAGTCTTACCCAGAAGGAGGAGAAGGAGATGGTAGCCTGGGGAAAACAATAAAACATGGAATAGATGTCTCAACAGGCCTGGAAATAAAAACCCAACCAGGCCGTGAATATATTTGGCCCAGATCTGGCCAAAACAAAAGAGAGCCCAGGTCATGACCGAGTCATCCGATATATTTTCAGCCCGAACCAGTGTGTCCGGTCGTTGAGAACCATGGGACATCACCAGCGCATTGCGTGTTGTGTCGTTTGCTGAGTCGATTATGTTCTGATTGCAAACAAACCGCTCCAAAGTGTGCAGAGATGAGACCACGCCTGTTTTATCCCACATCCGAGCGCTGTGATTGCTGTGTTCACATCTGAACCAAACACACCCCAGATCTTTGGGGTGAAACACTCAGTGTTTCGGTAAACAACTGCTCCAAATTGTTTTCGAGGCAAATGCAGAGATTGCCTGCCGAAAATCAGCGGTTTTGCATGAATTTCCCTCTAAAAAAACTCTGTCTGGTAACGTTGTGTTATTATCTCATAGCGTGGTGAATGTGCAGGTCACAACTTGTCCACCAGAGCGTTGTGGAGTTGTTGGATTGTGTATTTGATGAATTTGATGAGGGAAACCAAGAAATCCCATAATGAGCCTCTGTAGCGTAGCTCTGAGCAGCTCACAGCTCTGCTCCGCCGTTCTAAAAACAGCTTGCACCAACAATTAAAGGTAACGAACCTACTGCTATGACTATAGGGATTATGATGGCAATGGGCCGATTTGCCAAAATGTTGAACTAGCCCTTTAACTTTATCTCAATGAAACATATTTCCAGACGTGTGTGTGTGTGTGTGTGTGTGTGTGTGTGTTCTCTGACACTAAAGGTCGACAGCAGCTGGAAAAACAAAAAAACTATGAGACTCACATTTGACATTTTAGTCTTTTGGAAGCTGCAGGACGACTCTGCTGCTGCTGATGGGACTGAACTGTCGACCTTTCAATAATGAGACTTTTTTTCCTGCCCCCCCCCCCCCATCACCCCCCCACTAGGCCACCCTGCTGCCCTAAACACCTCCACCCTCTCCCCCCTGCTGCTGCCTGGACGTTTTGAAGGACTCAGCGCTGACGGTTTAACAGTAAATCACGTCATATTAAAGGAAGTCAAAGACACAGCTGGAGGTCGAATCTGTGGCGTTCACTGTCGCCGTGGAAACGACCTCCTCCAGCTGCTGCTGCTGTTGCCGCTCCCGCCCGTCACTCACGATGCTTCTTCTTCTCATCTTGATTCAAAGTGTCTGAGGCCGAGGAGCATCGCTAACGTTGGAAGTGCCAACACGTGCTGCTGCTGCTGCTGCTGGTTCACTCCCACTCGCTGCTAAACACCCCAGAGGGCTGGGAGGGGGGGTGGGGAGGGCCAGGAGGGGTGGGGGGGTAACTAGTCAGTCTCCGAGTTACACATCATGGTTTTTTTGATAATGAAAACTGTCCGGGAACTCGGTGGGTCGACTGTTTACTTTAGCTCTCTCACTGTTTCCCTCCGAGTGGGATTTCCTGCATTTCCCAGAATGCTTTTCAACAACCCACACACACACATACACACACACACACACACACATACACACACACACACACACACACACACACACACACACACACACACACACACACACACACACACACACACACACACACACACACAACGGAGCGGATATGAACTTGTTGCATTCAGACAATTAGTGATAAGAAACCAGGAAGTGGCCGTTTGAAATCAGTGTGCAGGAATCTGAAGATGATGATGTTTATCTGAACAACGACATGTTTCCTCTAGATGATGATGATGATGATGATGATGACATATGGCGCTGCAACTGGAACCAACATTTTCTGAAGGGATTTCCCCAAGGGACCAATAAAGTTTTAGTCTCTCTACACTACCAAATGTTCGGACACACCTTCTCAAACTGAAGACACCAAAACTATGAAGGAACACATGTGGAGTTATGGAGTGAACATAAAACTATTAATTAAAACAATAAAACCAAAGTGAGACTTTGAAAAATCAAATACATAAAACATTTTCTGCTTTGTTTAACACATGTTGTGTTTACTATGTAACTCCAGATGAGTTCCTTCATAGTTTTAATGTCTTCAGTTTGAATCTAAAGTAAAACAAATAAAGGTGAGTCCAAACGTTAGACTGGTAGTGTATCTGTCTATTCTTCATCATCATCATCACCATCACCACAGATAAAGAGGAAGCAGCAGCAGCTCCAGCTCAACGCTCAGTGTCTGTTATCTGCAGTTTGTGAAACCGTATAATTACGTCTCACACACAGGAGCTAATTATAAATGTGCACAAGTGGAAATGTTACAAACACACACAAACACAGAGAGACACACACACACAGAGACACACACACACCGTCTCTCTCTCTCTATCTCAGTCAGAGATGGTAGTGATCTGAAATAGACTGTAGCTGCCGTTGGGGGTCACCTGGTAATACCCCCACCCCCCCTCTGCCCGCCTCCATGCATGCATCTGTGTGTGTATTTGTGTGTTGTGTTGTGTGTGTGTGTGTGTATTCCCTCCAGGTCAGTGTGTGTGATAAGCTGCAGCCTGGAGCCTCTCTCCTCAGCTCTTATCTCCCTGACAGACATTAACCCGGTGGGGCCGTTGGGGGAGGTCGTGGCCACGCCGGGCAGGGTTAATAGCCCGACTCTTTCTGTCATCTCTGGAAGTTCAGACTCAGATTTCTACAGCTTTGTTTCTGACATTCTGGGGGAGATGACTTCGCTGATGTCTTGGGCCATCGCTGGGCCTTCAATGGGCCATCGCTGGTCCGTCATTGGGCCATCGCTGGTCCGTCATTGGGCCATCGCTGGTCCGTCATTGGGCCATCGCTGGGCCTTCAATGGGCCATCGCTGGTCCGTCATTGGGCCATCGCTGGGCCGTCACTGGGCCTTCATTGGGCCATCGCTGGTCCGTCATTGGGCCTTCATTGGGCCTTCATTGGGCCATCGCTGGGCCTTCAATGGGCCATCGCTGGTCCGTCATTGGGCCATCGCTGGGCCTTCAATGGGCCATCGCTGGTCTGTCATTGGGCCATCGCTGGGCCGTCACTAGGCCTTCATTGGGCTGTCATTGGGCCTTCATTGGGCCTTCATTGGGCCATCACTGGGCCTTCATTGGGCTGTCATTGGGCCTTCATTGGGCCTTCATTGGGCCATCACTAGGCCTTCATTGGGCTGTCATTGGGCCTTCATTGGGCCTTCATTGGGCCATCACTAGGCCTTCATTGGGCTGTCATTGGGCCATCGTTGGGCCATCATTGGACCATCATTGGGCTGTCATTGGGCCGTCGTTGGGCCATCATTGGGCCGTCATTGGGCCATCGCTGGGCTGTCATTGAGCCATCGCTGGCCCGTTTCTTTCAGCAGTCCGAGCTGGGACCAGACAGATCCACAGCATTTAACACTTTAACTATATCTGTTTAAAACTGAGCAGCCTCCACTGAGACTAAATGACAAACTGTGATTATTAGTCTCGTTTGCTGCAGTTAATTGACTTGTTTTCACCAATTTGCATTTCTGACACTTCTCCTTGTCTCTGCTTGTCTCCTCTTGTCTCTCTCTCTCTCTCTCCCCCATATTTAACTTGCAATTGTGAAAACAACACACGACCAAGGCGCTGCCACTTCCTTGTTTTTTAGTCTTTTCATGGTTTTCATAAACTCCTCTAATGTGGAGCTGCAGGTTCATAACGACCACACGCAGACTGGACCTGCTGTGCCGAGCTCGACGCCTGTGATTACGCTGTTTGTTTTAGCAGCACAGGAGGAACCAGCGGCTCTGATGGATCACAGCTGTGTGTGTGTGTGTTTGTGACGACTGGTGAGCTGAGCACAGGTAGCAATAATAATAGTAAAAGTCGTAATAATAATAAAGCAACAACAAAGACACAGCAAGGCCTCGGCTGCAGACAAAGTGAAGCAGGGATATCATTATTGAATTAATGGAGAACGAGCTCGGTCGGTTTGGGGAGGTGAGGGGGGGGAGGGGGCACAGTGGGACGTCGGCTGTGGCTGCACGACAGGATTAATATCCAGGTAAAGAATAAAACACCTTCATCAGCCTGCAGCAGGTTGTGGCGTGGGGGGAGGGGGGAAGAGGGGAGTTGACCTGGAGGAGGAAACTAAAAGATTAGATCTGGATCTGAAGTCGTAGTCTAAACAGGCCGGGCTGTTTCCTGTTTGTCACCGTGGCAACACACATGTAAACACTGACCCCACAGGTTCACGTCTGACAACTTTACAATAAACACAAAGTTAATGTGAAGTGAAGTCACAGGTTCAGGCTGAAAGTCCTAAAACCATCCAACACCGACTCCATCATCGATCGAGAATTAATTCACCACAGTTTTGATATTCAGCTCATCTTTTAAGTTAAGTTTTCTTCTTTTCCTTCTTCTGTGGTAGAAAACAGACTCTGGGATGTAATTTTCTCTTCTATTCCATTTTAAAGAGTTTATTAATCCAGAAATCAATGAGCAGATTAACTGATAATGGAAACCAGTACAGTTTTTGACAGTAATGTAGTGAGTTGATTTTTTTTCTTTTTTTACTCATCTTTAAAATATATGACCCTGTTATAATAGAGTTATTCCACACACACACACACTCATACACACACACGCACACACACACACACAGATACAGTATGTGTGTTTCATTGAGGCTGTGCAGAGCGTAGCCGGAGGTTTATGTCCGAGAGAGTCAGCGCCAGCGTTTTCCCCCATGGCGAGATCATCTGATTATTTTATGCACAGAGCTGCATGGTCCAATTTGTTTGTGTGTGTGTGTTTGTGTGTGTGAAACACTGTGTGTACTTGTGTGCATTTGTGTGTGTGTGTGTGCATTTGTGTGTTTCCAGTGGACAGCTATCTGGCTTGCTGCAGGCGATCCAGGAAATGCTTCTCCACTGGTTCCCCTCAGATGTGACTGTGTGTACGAGTGTGTCAAAAGGAGTGGGTGTTTGCGTGTGCACTTGTGTGTGTGTGTGTGTGTGTATGTGCATGAGTGTGTGTTTGAACGGCGGCAAACAAGCGCCCCCAGCCCCGTGCCAGCTGGACTCTCCATGAAAGAGCTGGATGCTGGATGTGTGAGGGGTGATGGAGCGCTGGGTGGAGCTGGAGGACAGACGGGGTCACGAACCTCCTGCCAGATCCAGATCCAGATCCGACTGGACCCGGAGTCAGACCCGAGTCCCGTCGCTCTACGTCCTGCTGCTGCTGTGTGTGTGTCTGCACCTCTATTCAATTCAATTTATTTGAGGTGGGACAGTGCAAGTTCATGAACGAAACATAAAATCGTAAACAAGCCGGATTGTAGCCACAGGCTCATTTCCATCCGCTGTCCCAATACATAGATGTTCCCTGGTACAAAATACAATAAATAAAAACACAAGCATGTTATAAAATAGCAGCATTCAGTTTACAGTACAATAGATAATAATAATAATAATACAGATTCGGTGCCGTAGTACGACAGTAGTACAAAAGTGCAACCGTGTCATGAGATAAAGTGCTTACAATCATCAAAGTGCTTAGAAGGTCCTGGGAGTAATATCTAATAGAGCTGTGTTACAATGATACAGTAGGCCTAAGGATATAAATTGATCACTTGCACTGCTACGAATAACTAAAAGTTATATAATAATATAAGTGATAATAATATTGAATATTGAATATCTATATATATATATATATATATAATCGACCTGTGACTAGGACTCTGACTCTACACACACACCTCCACCTCCACCTCCACACACGCCCCACCCAACACTCTCCTTTATCTTTCTTTTCAACCTTTCTGCATCTCTCCTCACATCCTCACATCCTCCTCTGCCAGCATCCTCCCTCTCCTCCCTCCCTCCCTCCCTCCCTCCCTCTCTACACGGTGCACTGGGCAGATCCAGCTGGCGCCGTGGCAACCGAGCAAGTCATGCATAGCTGGCATCATGTGCATGTTAATGGACGGGACTGGAGGGTGGGGTTGTGCAGTGGTTTGTTGTAGCTACAGATTTCACTCCAGTCAGCACAAAACACAAAACTCTCTCACTGTCTCTTCTTCCTTCTTCTTCCTCCTTCTGCCTTCTCACCTCTCTTATACAACATCCCAAACCTCCTCTTCATCCTCCTCCTCTTTGTCGCGGCCCCAGCGGAGGAGGATGAGGAGGAGGAGGAGGCTGAGGTTAATGGCAGCAGAAGAGGCCGACAGCGTGCAGCTTTCATCTAGCATTTAACAGAACAGAGCGACTCTCAGCAGGGAGACGAGCCGGCGTGTCGGGCCGTCTACACAAAGTGCTCCAGTATTAACTCTTACATTATTGAGAGCCGGGGCCTTCCCTTCCCTTCCCTTCCCCTTCCCTCACACTCACACTCACACTCAGGTTTCTATCGCTGCTGCGGCTGTAACACTGTGTGTGTGTGTGTGTCAGACGTCCTCGGAACAAACAGACGAAGATGAGACGTTAAAGACGAGAAACTCTCAGACACTTTAAAATATAATAAAAACTCAACGACCACTTTTCCATCGCTGTCGAGATTGGTAATGTTCAGAGCAAGGACACACACACTTAACAAAGCACACACACACACACACACACACACATATACTGTATATATAAATAAGGACAGAGCCGCTGTGCTAACTGCTAACCAGTAGAACAGATCTGTCTCAACGGAGACGAAGCTGACAAATGTTCAACAACGACCTTTTATTCCAAGACTAAAATGCTGCGTTTAAAGCAACTCGGAAAGTGGAAAGAAAACGAGCTCCGAGTGGTAAAATTTGTAGAATTGAACAGCGTGAAACTTGGGAATTACAGGTCGGAAACTTGGGTATCATTTCAGAGCTTCAAACCATGGCAGCCCTCGTCTAAAACAGTTTATACATTTTAAGTTATTTGTTGAGGTCTTATTGCATATTTTTTGTGTATTATTGCAGTCTATGAAACATGTTTATATCAAGATGTGATTGTTGCATGTGTGAAATTGTGTTCTTCGTATGTAACGGAAATAACGTTTAACGGTTATCAAGGCTATAACATTATATGTGCACTCATGTGGTGTCTCCTCTCCAATTCATTTGCCTCCAAAATAAACATCATTTACTGCTGCATATATTTTTCGTATTCAGCGATGAGCCACAACACGCCAAACTTCCTTCCTATCAATGTTTTTTCTCTTCCGAGTTCCTGCAGCGTGAACGCAATGATGTCGGAGGTCGGAAATTTGCGAGTTGGGAATTCAGACCTCAGAGTTGTTTTGAACAAAGACAAAACGAGCTAAAAATAGATCAAATTTAATAAAACAAAAGATGAAATGTATGTTTGGTTTTCGTTGATTAGATGAAACCAGACGTAAACGTTATCAGACATTCAAATGAAACTCTCAAAATATAACTTTGCAGTGCCACTAGTAAATCAGTGTGTATCTCTGGTCTCATCCTCAGGTCGGTGATCATGTGACCATGTAATAATAATAATAATAATAATGAATTTTATTTGTAATGCACTTTATATTGAGCAAAACAAAAAAAAAAGTTAAAATTTGGAGAGAGGACGTCTCCCCAAAAGAAACAACTAATGAAAGGCTTTTTTAAAAAGGTAGGTTTTTAGGCCTTTTTTAAAATGTGACCATGTGACCAATCAGAAGAAGCTGCAGCTGTCGGTGTTTACAGATGTTACAACACCTTGATCTGCTGCAGGGTCGAGGTAGATGAGCTGCCAGACAAATCAATTTCCCTGTGGGGATTCATAATGAAGTCATTCTCATCTCATGTGGGTCGGGGGGGTTGAGGGGGGTCAGGGGGGTCGGGGGGTCGGGGGGTCATGTGACCTGGATGTGACTGATTACAGACAAAAGCCTGACGCAGAATCATCTTCACCACAGAAACCGAGCTCTGGTTATTTTGCTGCACTGATCTTTGATCCCGTCTACCTGCTCCGTGTTAAGGGCAGACCATAATAAGTCTACCTTCCTCTGTGTCTTCTGCTCCTCTAATTGGCTCAATGTATTCCTGCCGCTGCAGCCGTTTCCTCTTCGACCGTTCACCGGCCGCATCGGAAACAAAACAGGAAGTGATGATGGATTAAAGGAATAGTTCTCCAAAAAAATGAAATTCAGTCATTATTGACTCATCCTCATGTTGATGAATACTTCAGAGTAGTTTTTTATTCCTCAAAGTGCATCTGGAGACCCGGGAGGCCGGTTCATAGTCCAACGTAAAACTTTATATGAGAGTAATAGGGCCCGACACAAAAACGTCCATAAAACTACACAAAAACCATTTAATATTCCTCCAAACTGCTCGTCCACTGTAATCCAAGTGTCCTGAAGGGAGATAGTCCAGAGTTTACTGGAAACTACGTCATTTAGGACATTTTTACAGCCTAAACTCTGGACTATCTCCCTTCAGGACACTTGGATTGCAGTGGACGAGCAGTGTGGAAGAATATTTCAAGGTTTTTGTGTAGTTTTATGGACGTTTTTGTGTCGGGCACGATGCATGCGTGCGTTGCGTGAACGCCAGAGCGCCCCGACAAATTCAATCGAGGACTGTTTAGGCTGTAAAAATGTCCTAAATTACGTTGTTTCCAGTAAACTCTGGACTATCTCCCTTCAGGACACTTGGATTGCAGCGGACGAGAAGTGTGGAGGAATATTAAATGGTTTTATGTGTAGAATTTACATTTTTTGGGTGAACTATTCCTTTAAATTTGTGTGTTTTCTTTCCGTCCTCCACTCACCTGGACGTCTCAGCCTCAGGTGAGTGGTTTGTCCACATCATTCATCCATCCTGTGTTAACTGCTGCTGTGCTGTAATTAGTAACTAACTCGCTCCGTCACTACAACAAACTTGTGTGTGATCATTTTCCCGAAGGTGAATCAAAGGATCCAGTTTGTTGTGTTGTGTTGTGTGTTGTGTGTTTTTTTTTTAGCCCGGGCCATCTGGAGGGCTGGGAGTGATCCTGCCGGGCTCCCGTAGAACTGGGCCAAAGGCAGGAAGGAATCTAACCAGTCCCAGTTCTTCAGCCGGTGGCCCAGTTCACTCCCTCATTATAGGTCAGGAGTCAGGACTCACTTCTGCTTTCACTCCACATTCACGAGCTGATTCGTTTATGATGCAGAGGCCGTTACACCTGTTTATGTATTTATATTTATATTTATTTAACGGGGACGGATCCACGAGCTCATTAAGTCACCGAACGGGCAGGAAAGATAATATTTATATTTATATTCATATTCAGTTTGCAGCGACTGATGGTAGATGGGACTGAAACTCTGTATAATGGACTGAGACTGACTGATGTGATGATGATGATGAAGCACCTGCTCCGCTGGAGTCACACTGCTTGAATTTAAAGTAAAGATCGGACACATTAGACTGTACAGAGCTCCAAACCTTTTTAAAGTGGCTTTTAATGTGTAGTCAAGTGTCTCTAGATTCTGTTTCTATCATATTTCTTTTTGACATTGTTCTGTGTTGTAATTTTCCACACGTAAGCGTCTTTGAGCACTTGTAAAAGCACATTTTAAATAAAATACATTATGATTATTGTTATTATTAAGAGATAGAGGTCACAGCTTCTCACTGCACTTAAAGAAAAGACGGGTTTAGAAACAAGACGCTCTGCTACGAGTCAGTTTCCTGTATCTGTGCCATGTGGGTTTTTATTATAACTATATTTTATATTTCAATTCTGTTTCAATTTTATTTCATTCTTCCTTTTTTGTTTGTTCTCTCATATGTCTTTTATATGTCTGTAAGGAAAACCCACTAGTGTACTATTGAAACAACATCAAAGTGGAATAAAAACTATTCATACAAAGGAAAAAAATATATATATTGGAGTCATTTTTCACAAGTCACATATCTTCTGAATATTTTTGACACGACCTTTCTCTGTCTCACACTAACACACTCTCACCAGATCTGTCACAGATCTCCAAGGTAACGTCATCTAACGTATATACTGCATTTAATGCTAAATATGACCGTTAGCTGTGTGAATATGTAATGTTAGCACAAGAAAATGTAAATATCCATCCACACACACACACACGACCACGCCCACTCAGAATACAGGAAGTATCGTTACACCACTTCACATCCTCGGTGCAGCTCGTAGTGAGTCATCCTGTCAGAGCAGTAGAGGATCTTTGCTTCAACCTTTCTCTTGTGTCCTGGTCACCACTGACCCGTTTTCAGGTTTTAAATGCATACAAGTACCACATACATTTGTTTATAGCATCCAGGCTTTTTGACTTTGTCAGGAACCTCTATTTAAACAAAATAAAACAATTTGTTCACAAAATTCTAAAATGCTCTGGTTAAAATTTTGACATTTGTGTTGTTAGGGTCAATTTTGACCTGGTTATAATGATAAGAACAATAATGAGAGTTAAAACTGAAATCTTAAGGGCAAAACCAACCTTTTCATGGATAAGGAAGTCTAACAACGTAACCAAGAGATGAGAAACAAATGGGATGATAAATAATTGTTTTTAGTGTTTTACAGCTGATTGAAGACTTGAGTCAAAACTGACCCAAACACTATAGATGGTAGCGGAAAGCTGACAAGAGGAAGGTTCATTTAAAGCCAAGGGCTAAACTGACAAAAAAAGGCCCAGAGGCCCACGTCTAAAACATTAAAACCAATATTTTCATGGATAAAGAAGTCTAACAATGTAACCAAGAGATGAAAAACAAACTGAATGTTTTAAGTGTATTCTACAGCTGATTTAAAACACCATAGATGGCAGCAGAAAGCTAACACAAGACGAAGGATTAAGTCACTGTTATCTGTGAGTTCACTGGTAGGGGTCAAAGGTCAAAATGCAACCAGCAGAGATGTCTCACACACTCTGAGATAAAGTCTCCACTTCACTTTGCACTCGTCCGTCCAGTCGTTGCTTTGTTTTTACTGAACCGTGAAACAGCGAGGACACGTTTTACACAACAACAGAGGAGGATGAATCACCATGTATGTGTGTGTGTGTGTGTGTGTGTGCACTCTGAGAGGTTTTTACATGTGTCTATAAATGCAGCGTGTTAAGCTTATAGATGCGTGTGTGTGTGTGTGTGTGTGTGTGTGTGTGTGTGTGTGAGTACCTCCCTGATACTTTGAGTCAGTCACAAAGCGAGGAACAGTAGCAGCAGCAGCTTAGCCACTTGTGAACCTCCCACACATCCTCCCAACACAGCGCCGCGCTACAAAGCATCTTTGTTCTCAGAGGAGACAATTCAAATCTCCAGCTCCCATTTCCCACGGATTTTTCTAAATGTAGCTTTTTCTCTTCTCTTGTCTTGTCTTTTGGCAAAACAGAAGAAAAAGGAGAAGTTTCCCTTTTTTTTGTGTGTTTTTTTCCTCCCCCTTTTTCTTAAAGTGCAACATGGTGATTATTGAAACTAATTCCTCGAAGTAGGGAAATAAAATAAAAGAAGAAAAGAAGAAATGGAGGAGATTTAGAAGAAGAGGAAGAGGCAGTCGAGCCGACACTGATATAAAAAATAAAAAATAAAAGGTCTGTGTGCTGAAGTGCACTGAGGCGTCGCAGCAGGCCGACATGTTGCTGGGCTTCTGCGTGAGTGTGGAGGTATGTGTGTGTGTGTGTTTGTGTGTGTGTGTGTGTGTGTGTGTGTGTGTGTGTGTGTGTGTGTGTGTGTGTGCGCGTGTCGGATCAATGTGTGAAAGCATCAGAGGACAGAGCAGGAGAAAAGCCCCCCCCCCCCCCGCCTGACCCGACACCATGGCAACAGCAGCTGAATCACCGGACTAGCAAAACGTCAAAAAGTCAAGACCCAGCAGAGAAGATGGAAGAGCTGCATGCACACAGCGGGCCGACTCTATCAGAGAGAGAGAGGAGGAGGAAGAGGAGGAGGAGGAGGAGGAGGAGGAGGGAGGTGAAGGTGAAGAAACCTAAAGGACAATTCCGGGCAAATTCAACTCTGGGCTGTATGTTCCTAACATTTCAGGTCTAAAAGAAGGAATCTGAAGATTTTCAGTTTAATTGCTCCTGTTTTGCGGTAGTTGTAACAAAACCGCCATTTTTTTCCCACAGACAGCGTTAGATGGCGACTCAAACATGCACCGAGAAATGTATTTACTTAAAACAAGCCGACATGTTTGTAAAACTAGATCTAATTCAAAGTCTCAAAGCGCGAGACCCAAGTTGATGCTCGGTGTGTTCAGGTGCAGTCGGAAGCTCCCGTTTGTGTCATAAACACAGGAATATCAACTCTTGACTTGCTTGAAGTAAATACACTTCTGGGTGCATGTTTGAGTCTCCATCTGACGCTGTCTGTGGCTTTGAGGGATGGAAACAGCCTAAGCAGCAGAACTTCAATCCGCTCCCGTTCATCGCTGTCGTGGCGATGCGGGGACAGAGACAACTACCGCAAAACAGGAGACATTAAACTGAAACTCTTCAGATTCCTTCTTTTAGACCTGAAATGTTTAGAAAATACAGCCCAGAGTTGAATTTGCCCGGAATCGTCCTTTAAAAAGAAGAGGGGAAGAGCTCAGAGGAGGAGGAGTTAGTGTCGTTCTGTTAGAAAACACAAAGAGGAAAAGGAGAAAGAAAGAGAAGAAGGAAAGAACGAAAGAAAGAAGAAACCAAACCTGGCAAACCGGCTCACACCAACTTCAACCCCCTGGAAAAAAAATGAAATGAAATGCAGGAACAGACCCAACATGGCGGCAGCGGCGGCGGCCATGGGAAACAACCCAGAAACCAGCAGCTCTCAGATCAGCCCTGATCCCAGCATGAGTGTGTGTCTGTGTGTGTGTGTGTGTGTGTGTGTGTTTGTGTGCATGTGTCAGAGAGAGGTTCATGTTTATGTGCATGAATTTGTGTACAAGTGTATCAACTTCTGCAGAGACTGAACTTGTGCACACACAAGTGCATGATGTGTGGTGCAACATCAGCTAGATATCAGGATTCATAGTGTGCATATGTTTGTGTGTTTGCATTCAGTTTCTTTGATGTTGTGTTGTTATTGTTGCATTGTATCTGTGCACACTTCCATTTGTGTGCAGCAAGTGTGTACATCGCTGTGTGTGTGTGTGTGTGTGTGTGTGTGTGTGTGTGTGTGTGTGTGTGTGTGTGTGTGTGTGTGTGTGTGTGTGTGTGTGTGTGCACGTGTGTGTGTGCACGTGTGTGTGTGCATGTCATGGGACTCACCGATGACGATGGTGGTGATCTGGTGTCGACTCGCTCCGTGCTTGTTCTTCACCTCGCAGATGAAGGTCGTGTTCACGGCGTCGTCCACCTTCTTCACCGTCAGCTTGTTGCCGTCGACGACCACCGTGTCCGGCAACGCCCCCGACGACCTGCACAAGGAGGGGACATGAGAGAGAGGACATGTGAGACGAGGAAATAAGAAGTGAAAAAGAAGATGCAGAGAAAATGTTTTGCATGAAATAAGATGAAGCAGGAGAAAAACCAAAGAGATGAATCGATAAGAACGAGGGAGAGGAAGATGAGAGAAGAGAAGGAATAAAGATGGAGAAGGAGAGAGAGAGAGATTTGATAGAGTTGGAAAAAAAAAGGCTGTTTGTGAGTGTGAGATTCAAAGGCAGCGTTAATGTGGGAGAAATCAGACATGAGAACAGCCGCTCAGTCTCCCTGCTCAATATTCATCAAAAAACACACACACACACACTAAAAAAAACACACACGCACACAGAGACTCTCTCTCATACAAACACACACACACACACTCACACACACACACACACACACACACACACACAGACACACACACACACACACACACACACACACACACACACACAGACAGACACACACACCATCTGTCCATCAGGATGAGATGTTGAGATCAGTCGTGTTTATCAAAAATTACAAAGAAATGATCATTAGAGAGGAAAGATTGCCGCGTCTGTCGCGATTATAGCAATAATTAGAAACTCTGTCACTCTCAGACGGAGGAGGAGGAGGAGGAGGAGGAGGAGGAGGAGGAGGAGGAAGATGGAGGAGGAAGAGGAGGAGGAGGAGGAGGAGGAGGAGGAGGAGGAAGATGGAGGAGGAAGAGGAGGAGGAGGAGGAGGAAGATGGAGGAGGAGGAGGAAGATGGAGGAGGAGGAGGAGGAAGAGAGAGTAGGAAGAAGAGGAGGAAGAGGAGGAGGAGGAAGATGGAGGATGAGGAGGAAGATGGAGGAGGAGGAGGAGGAAGAGAGAGTAGGAAGAAGAGGAGGAAGAGGAGGAGGAGGAAGATGGAGGAGGAGGAAGATGGAGGAGGAGGAAGGATGAGGAGGAGGAGGAGGAAGAGGAGGAGGAAGAAGGAGGAAGAGGAGGAGGAGGAAGAGGAGGAGGAAGAAGGAGGAAGAGGAGGAGGAGGAGGAAGAAGAAGGAGGAGGAGGAAGAGAGAGTAGGAAGAAGAGGGGGAAGAGGAGGAGGAGGAAGATGGAGGAGGAGGAAGATGGAGGAGGAGGAGGAGGAGGAGGAGGAGGAGGAGGAGGAGGAGGAGGAAGATGGAGGAGGAGGAGGAAGAAGGAGGAGAAGAAGAGGAGGAGGAGGAAGATGGAGGAGGAGGAGGAGGAAGATGGAGGAGGAAGATGAGGAGGAAGAGGAGGAGGAGGAGGAGGAAGATGGAGGAGAAGAAGAGGAGGAGGAGGAGGAAGATGGAGGAGGAGGAGGAAGAGGAGGAAGATGGAGGAGGAGGAGGAGGAGGAAGAGGAGGAGAAGGAATGATGTGAGGAGGAGTGTGCGTCTCTTACGCGGTCCAGGTGAAGGTGGTGGCTGCTGGGTTGGCGTTGGCCAGACAGAGCAGGTTGGCGTCCGCGCGGCCGACGAACCAGTTGTTGTCGTAGCCTTCGATGGACACGGAGGGAGGGTCTGGAGAGAGAGAGAGATAGAGAGATTAGAGCTCATAGTCATCTTCATTTCTACTGTGTCGGAGCGTTTTTGTGTTGTAGGAGGCCGAGGTGGTGGAGGAGCAGTAGCTGCAGTTCATCTCTTGACCACTAGAGTGAGTCTCCCATGTTAAAGGGGGACTATTTAAAGCAGAAGTAAGCGATATTTTTGTGTTAATATAAGTCTTAAATAGTTCTATCTTCCGACAGCAATCACTTACATAGAGTGTTTGGTCTGAAACACGGGTCTGTCAGTCACTCTGCTCTGCTCTGAGCCGAGGAGAAAACTTTCCTTGTATCCTACAACCTTTATCCAATGAGGAGAGAGAACGGCATAAAGGGTCGGTCCTCTCTGTGTGTGCAGCCAAGGGATGCGCCTGAATGTGGTGACGTAGGGACGAGGACCAATAGATCCATGACGAGGGCGGGGGCTGCTAACTCCATCGGCTGACAAGAAGTTATGGTGCGTTCAAGGAAACTCGTAACTCGTGTTTTTTTCCGACCTGTGAAGTCGTACCAGTTCGATCTGGTACGACTTCACGGGTCGGAAGTTACGAGTGGCCGTTATAGTGACTTTCACAGGTAAAACAAGTGCAACAGGAAGGAAAAACACGAGTGGGTTGCCTGGAACGCTACAAAGTTGTAAGTTGTGACTTGAAGCTGTAATTTACGGTTTCAAAAGCCTGCCTGGAACGCAGCATTAGCCCAAACGACCGGATCGCTTACTTCTGCTTTAAATCCAGTCTCATGCATCTGTTTCCAACAACGAAGCCGGTGAGAAATCAATCCATGGAGCGGTGGATAAGGTTATTTATCATCTACCATGTTACCATGTGTATATCTGTGTAGTCTTATCTGTCATCAACGAGAGATTAGGGGTTACGGGTTAGCGCGTTACGTTTGTGTGGCGGTGTCGCCATGGAGACGAGAGCTGGGACACCGGGTCGGAGGCTCTGATCTTACAAGGTTGGTTTTCAGCCAAGAGACGCTCCATTCTCCCTGGAACTAGTTACAAGGCATTGATTTAACCAGAACTAGGACTCTGGAGCTGGGAGTTAATTAAAGGTATGAATTTTATCATAATTCCTCTTAAAATCAACATGTTTACAGCCTGGTGCAAAACTCATTTCCTGTTTACACTTCATTCACGACTACAGGTGTGGAGGATCCCTAGAAACCTGAGGGTGACGTCTGACACTTCACATCTAAAGACTAAAAACACAAACAGCTCCCAAATAATGTAACAACAACAGAGTGTGTTTATATCTTTATATCTGTCAGTTTTTGACTGTCTCTACTTTATTTCTCAGAAATCATTGCATACACATATATACTATCGATTTTGGGACATTTTATATCGATTCTGAATCGTATTAAATGAGAATTGTGATTCTTATGTGAATCGATTTTTCTGCTCATCCCTATTATGAACTCCTGATAAATGATCTGATTGTAAAGTGGGACCTGAGTCCTCCGTCTCTAAAGCAGACTTGGTCTAAAACCCGACCTTGCCGGGAGTGAAGGAGTTCCTCACAGAGCTGGAAGTAGCACATCACACACACACATCACACACACACACACATCTCACACACTCTGCCACCCCTCTGTGTGTGTTGGTTTAGTGCTGGTGTGAGGGATCATGTCTCTGTCTGCTGGGTACCACAGATCAGCTTTTATAGGTCAGCGCTCTCCAGGAAGAGCTCTCACACACATACACACACACTCTGACATGAATAACACACCACACTCACACACCCTCCTGTCCTGCTGCTCGTCTCTCACTGCTCTGACACCCTGTCACTCCTCACACACACCTCTCTCTCTCTCTCTGTCTTTAGATTCTCAACATGAAAAGGGTGAAGAAAAAGAAAAGCACACACACACAGACACACACACACACACACACACACACACACACACACACACACACACACACACACACACACACACACACACACACAGACACACAGACACACACATACAGGTTGCAAACAAACATACTGAGAAGTCTGATTATTGGTTTTTAAAGGGATAGTTCAACATTTTGGCAAATTGGCCCATTGCCATAATCCCTATAGTCATAGCAGTAGGTTCGTTACCTTTAATTGTCGGTGCAAGCTGTTTTTAGAACAGCGGAGCAGAGCCGTGAGCTGCTCAGAGCTACGCTACGGAGGCTCATGGGATTTCTTGGTTTCCCTCAGAGTTGTTTTAGAGGTAAATGCAGAGACTGCTGCTGAAAAACTGCCTCCGACGGGAACGCGCATCAGTGGTTTTGCATGAATTTCCCTCTAAAACAACTCTGTGTGGTAACATTGTGTTATTATCTCATAGCGTGGTGAATGTGCAGCTCACAACTTGTCCACCAGAGCGTTGTGGAGTTGTTGGATTGTGTATTTGATGAGTTTGATGAGGGAAACCAAGAAATTAAAGATAACGAACCTACTGCTAAGACTATAGGGATTATGGCAATGGGCCAATTTGACCAAAATGTTGAACTATCCCTTTACGTAACAACCTCGTTATGAAGCTGATGAGTCCTGTAGAACGAGGTCGTGTTGTTAAGAGCTGCTACAAACACAAGTACAAGGACAAACATGTCCACAAACACACACAGGTGAGGATCTCGGCCTTGTTTGTATTTACATATGAGTGTGCGTACTGTAAACGCCCACACACACAATTACTACACAAACACAGACGCTGATTTTACTTGCATATACAGTACAGGCCTTCAGAGACACAGTGGAGTCTTGTAAAAGAGTTTCATATATTTATTCCTCATTATTTCCTGTAAACAACTCGACAGGTCAGGTTGATCCTGTGTGTGTGTGTGTGTGTGTGTGTGTGAGGTGGAGGTGTCGGTCACCCGGTGGAGATGCCGCCGTCATCTCTCCTAAATCTCTGCAAAGCCAAACTGAAGCTGTGTAAGATTTTAATCCCACGTAAATTAGAACTGAATTTAACGGATTAAAAACCACAGAAAAAAGTGAGAAAGGGCGCCAACGTGTGTGTGTGAGTGCAAAGTAAACGTGTGTGTTCTTGATTTTCTATATTTCTCAGGATAAATATTCACTTCTTCAAACTCTAAGTTGAGCTGTAAGTTGTGAGCTAACACACAGTCTCCTGTGATCACAGTTTCCTGGTGTGATGGTTTGTCACCAGGCTGAGAAGAGTCGTCTCACCGGTGCATTAACACAAAACACAAATGCAAAAGACACAACACAACAGGGAAGTGAGTGAAAACAGACGATGACAATAAACAAATGAATGAAGGAGACGTTACTCGACCATGTTTGATGTAAACTCAGTAAAAAGAAATGTCATTGATTTGAAGGAAACAGTGTGAAGTGAAACTGGCTACTGTAATGTCAGGAATTAGTTGTTAATCATTGTCTTCATTGTTGTGTTGTGGCTTTTGCATTTGTGTTTTCTGTTAAAAGGATAGTTCCCTGGTGAGTTTGATGAGGGAAACCAAGAAATCCCATAATGAGCCTCTGTAGCGTAGCTCTGAGCAGCTCACGGCTCTGCTCCGCCGTTCTAAAAATAGCTTGCACCGACAATTAAAGGTAACGAACCTACTGCTATGACTATAGGGATTATGGCAATGGGACAATTTGCCTAAATGTTGAACTATCCCTTTAATACACTTGTCTAAGACATGAAGGAGAGAGGAGAAAGGAGGTGCTAAAATATAATAATTATTATTATATTATATATTATACATACAGATGTCATCCAGGTGTTGTACAACAGTCTGATGTAAACACTTTGCTAAACAGTGAATAAGCTTTAAAACAACTGTTCACTGCTGCAGCAGTTGCATAACAACCTCAGCACATATTAAACTGACTGGATGCACACACACACACGCACGCACACACAGCAACCACAAACACAAACACCGACACACTATTGGAAAGTGAAGAATCCCTCCTCCTGCATCCTAACCTGTGATCACTGCAGCTTATGTAACATCTGTGATTTCTGTTTAAAGATAAAATGCAACAACACGGTCATTAAATAATGATGATGTCATCATTAATGATTCAAAACACACTGAGAGACTTAAAAAATAAAGAAAACACGACAGGAAACAAACTATGAAACACGAGGACAGAAGCTGGGAAGCTGCAAATATAAAAGCCTTAACAATAAAAGAATAAAGACAGATGTGTAACTGCAGCCTCATACTATACACTTACACACACACACACACACACACACATATGTAGTTTAATTAGTCTGTGATTTCTGTTCTCTAAAGCCGACCTAACCGTCTGAACTCAGCTCTGCAACACTCGGCTGCTCGTCTCGCATGGCTGCTTCTTCTTCTTCTTCTTCTTGTTCTGCTCTGAGACTTCATCTCCGTCCTGTAAAACGTCAGGGTGGAGGTGGAGGAGGTGGAGGAGCTAACGAGGCGTCTTAAAGGGGAAGAGCTCAGGTAAACCACTCAGGGCTCCTTAATTAAGACGAAGATTCAGCAGCCGCTCGTTTTGTTGTGTTGAGACACTTCCTGTTTGATGCAACAAGTCTGTACTTTAACCCATTCAGTGCAGCTCTGCATGTGACTTTCAAAATAAAAGCCTCTGATGTTAATGCAAGTTGGTGTTTTGTGTCTTTAGTTGGAGCTGTGAGCTGATGTCGTTTATAATTTATGTTTAAATTGATAGTTCAACATTTTGGTAAATTGGCCCATTGCCATAATCCCTATAGTCATAGCAGTAGGTTCGTTACCTTTAATTGTCGGTGCAAGCTATTTTTAGAACGGCGGAGCAGAGCCGTGAGCTGCTCAGAGCTACGCTACGGAGGCTCATGGGATTTCTTGGTTCAAATCACAATCAAATACACAATCCAACAACTCCACAACGCTCTGGTGGACAAGTTGTGACCTGCACATTCACCACGCTATGAGATAATAACACAACGTTACCACACAGAGTTGTTTTAGAGGGAAATTCATGCAAAACCACTGATGCGCGTTGCCTTCAGGGGCAGTTTTTCATCAAGCAGTCTCAGTATTTGCCTCTAAAACAACTCTGTGTGGTAACGTTGTGTTATTATCTCATAGCGTGGTGAATGTGCAGGTCACAACTTGTCCACCAGAGAGTTGTGGAGTTGTTGGATTGTGTATTTGATGAGTTTGTTGAGGGAAACCAAGAAATCCCATAATGAGCCTCTGTAGTGTAGCTCTGAGCAGCTCACGGCTCTGCTCCGCCATTCTAAAAATAGCTTGCACCGACAATTAAAGGTAACGAACCTACTGCTATGACTATAGGGATTATGGCAATGGGCCAATTTGCCAAAATGTTGAACTATCCCTTTAAAAAGACATTACAGTGTGAGAATGAGTGTTTTCAACCATGTGTGTGTGTGTGTGTGTGTGTGTGTGTGTGTGTGTGTGTGTGTTGTCCTTACACTCCACGGAGAGCTTGACGGTATTGACCCACGGCCGCTCCTGCGTCCTCTGGTCGACCATGCAGGTCACCTCCCGGTCGTTGTCGGTCGCCGTGGGAACCAGCCGGTAGTCGCTGCGCACCGTCACCGTCCCGTCCGGCCCGTTGGTGGTGCTGGTGGAGTGGTTGCCCCCCACCGACGACAGCCACTTGATGGTGGCGGCCGGTTTGCCCTCGGCCGCCTCGCACTGCGCCACCACCACAGACTTGGTCCCGGCCTGGACCGTCACCGCCTTGGCCGAGTTCTTGGGTTTGGCTGCAGAGAGGAAGAGGAGGAGGAAGAGGAAGAGGAGGAAATGTTTACCTACAGTGAGAGACATTTACATCAGTTACTCCCAAATATTTGTGATACATCAGGGTTTCCTCTACATGTAACTGATCGTGGCGCACCGCCACGGCAAAATAAAAGCCGCCACACCTTCAGAATGATGATTTTTTTTTTAGATAGATAGATAGATAGATAGATAGATAGATAGATAGATAGATAGATAGATAGATAGATAGATAGATAGATAGATAGATAGATAGATAGATAGATAGATAGATAGATAGATAGATAGATAGATAAATAGACTTTATTGATCCCAAGCTGGGAAATTACAGTGCAGCAGCAGCATTACACAGACACACAGTGACGATAACAACATATAAGAATATAAAGAACAAACTATACATAATAAAATAGAAATAGCAAATAAAATAAAATGTTTACAAAAGTATATACAACAACAAATTGGCAGCGTTGATTTTAGTGCAAAGTAGAAAATGTGCAATGTGTGTAACTGTGTGTAGAAAAATAAAGTGCGCAGTGACTGTAAGTTATGACCAGAGTTTTTCAGCTGTTATTATACAGTGTGATGGCATGTGGCAGGAAAGATTTCCTGTATCTGTCCCTTCGACAGCGGGACAGATTAATACAATTAAAACAATGTAAAGCAGGGTTTCCACAACCAGTTACCATTTCCTACTTTGCACCCCTTTCCACTACACAGTTACAACTTTCGACTCATGCTTTTCAATCACAGCTGAGTTATTTATTTCCTCCTCATTAAAAACGAAACTTATCAGCCAGCGCATCCAGCGTTTACCATTAATGAACAACTCTGTGGCGGCCGGGGGACAAGCGCTTCGCCCCTCAGCTGTGTGTGTGTGTGTGTTCATCTCTCGCGCTCTGTTTCGATTAATAAACACAAATAGACAAACGCACACGTGTTTGTCATTCCCGGTGTTTTATTTTGAAAATTGACCGGATTCTCTCGTGTTTCTTTGTGTGACTTCCTGCCAAGATTGACGCGAGGGCTCGCGGCTCGTGCACAAAATAGACCAAACGCAGAAACGAACGCTGCAGGGCGCGAGGCAGCCGCGGAGGATTGGACGCCGAAATGAAAATGCCCCCGCTTCTCAGCACTTCAGCGTCCGGTGGGGCCCCGGCGTTACGGTGTGAAAGTAGCTTCATCCATTGTTCAGATTTCAGTTCTGGAAATGTTGCATATGCCATAATGCATATTTCATTAGATATTGCCCCATTTACACATTTAAACATAAAATTTGACAAAACTTGTAATACAAAAAATATTTGTCTTAATGTGAGTAACAAACTTGGGAAGTTTCATGGTGATATGTGTTAGTTAAAATACATTAAAAAACCCATAGGCAGAGGTGGACATTTTTGTGGTAAAAATTCATTACGGGCCCAAAAATTGGACTTTCATTCTGAAATTCGGGACATCCAGAGTTTACCCAAAGATACACCTCCTTGCCAAAAATCAGGCCCCAGTGACCTTTCATTTGACCGTGGGGAGTTGGGAAAGTGAGAGGTGGACAAACATGTCCAGGGGTAAAAGGAGGGTTAAAATGAAAAAAAGAGGAGATGAGAGAGAGAGAGGAGATAATGTGAATCCAGAGATGAGGGGGAAAAATGGGAGCGTGGAGAAACAGATGAAAAAATAAAGGGTGGTGAACGGATGGAGACATCAAACAAGAGAGGAGGGGGGAGAGGAGGTTCAATCAGTTTGTTGTGCATATACACGGTGGCTTCCCACTGTGGCTGTAATGAAAGTGAGAGGAGGGGGAGGCGTTCTGCTGTGACCCCGGGCCCCCCAACATCACACACACACACACACACACACACACACACACAGGAAGTGCAGACGCAGCATCGACAGGTAAAGAGTTTAAATAAAGTTTTCAGAAGTTGCCGTCGCACAACATCAAACCAAGGGGGCAGTTGTCGGTCTGAGAAGTGAAGCTCACTTCGGCGTTCAACAAACTGCAATCCCCTCTTCTTCCTCTGGGGGCTGGTGTCAGAAAGCAGCATTCTCCATAGACCCCCATGTTAAAATCACCGACTTTACATCCTCAATAAACATGATCAAAGCCTGGTGTCAGCACGTTTTTTGGTCTCAATCGATAGTTTCTACCCCCGCACACACTCTGAGGGGGGTGAATATTTTTTTTAACTCTACCGTTTTACTGTTATTAGGTCTAAAATTCTTGCATGAATTAGGGCGTGGAAACGTTGAGTGACAGGTCCGAGCAGGTCCGTGGACAGCTGCTTCGAGGCCAGTGGGCGGGGTCTTGGCCGGTTGACCTGTTGAGTTACCGCCTCACCTCCAAATATGGAAAGTACACGCCCACCAAAATCCAACATGGCGCTGTTCAGGCCGCCATATTTGAGTCACAAAAACGACTCCCCAAAACCAATGGGTGACGTCCATGTTTTTTACAGTCTATGCATCAAACTACAACAAGAGGAGATCATCCAGAGTTTCTTCGACATCTAGTATCAACACTAACAAGTTTCCACGGGATTAAGATCACAGACGTCCTCCGCAATTATTATAAATTACCAGAGGTCCCCAGGTAATAGGCTACTAATCCCATGCGAACAGGGCTTTAGTCTGAATCTCCTATGACGTGAACCTTGATGTTGACCAATAGGAAGACAGAGCGCCCTGATGCATGTCATGGTACGTTAGTTCAGTGGTTCTCAACTGGTGGATCGGGACCCAAAAGTGGGTCTAGACCCGTTCTGGATGGGTCGCCGACAGCTGGTCAAAAATGTAAATAATATTTAATGCACATCTGATGTTGGACATGTCTTTTATTTTGAAAAATAACTTATTTTGAAAGGCACGCGTCACGTGAACACATGCAGTTGTAATGCTCCTCCTCAGTTTCTTATTATTTGCTCTGAATGCAAATATATCAGTTTCTTATTAATGTGGCCTGAATGCAGTGAATCTTGTTTTGTTTTGTTTTGTGGGTCTTTATTTTGTGCAATTTGATATTTATTGTGAATATGCTCTGAATGCAGAGATGCATTAGAAGTCAAATATATCATTTTGTTGGTCTCCATTTTGTGCAGTTTTTTATTCACTTCCGTACATGCAGTTGTCATGGTCCTCCTCAGTTTCATTCATGTGCTCTGAAATGCACTTTGCTCAATAAAGAGCTAGATGAGTTTTTAAAGGCTTTTAAAAAAAATCTTGGTTTGAATTCTATAAAAGTGGGTCGTGACTTAATGACCATGGGAAAATGTGGAGCCCAGAGTGAGACTAGTTGAGAACCCCTGCGTTAGTTTGCCTCGTGCAGAATATAAATGAATGGTTTTGAGGTGAACACATTCATTTCTGCACCTCAGACAGTCAGACTGTCCTCTTCACCCGACCCAGGGACGGGTCCACAACCGTCTTCTCCTTCTTGTCTTTTTCATGTCTGAGCAAAAGACCGCTAGGCTATCACACACAGCACTACGGTCACCAATGATTGACAGCTTGTTGTCACACCTCCTCGATGACCTATGAACTGGCGCATGGACGTGGACGATGATTGGTCGGGGTCAAACTTGTACTGTTGACAGGACCAAGACAGGAAGGAAGGAAGAATTTCTACCACTGTGATCATCTGTACTTCCACTTTATAAACCCGTTCTGTAACGAGGCAGTGTTCAATGAAAACATCCAGTCTGTGAATGTCTTTCATTGTTCTGTTGTAACTCACTGTTGTTGGATCTGCAGTGTGTGTGTGTGTGTGTGTGTGTGTGTGTGATCTGTGCTGTGCAGCTGTGGACAGATGTTGCTGTTTTTACTTCTATAGTGAAAAGAGTCGGGCAATTATTGAAAACATGTTTATGTGTCGGTGCATTTCCTGCTGCTCCGTTGAGGCTTCTATCAGTGGATGAAGTGTGTGTGTGTGTGTGTGTGGTGGATTTATTTCCATTAAACAAGTCAAGAAAAAGGTCTTTGCTTTTTCATTTTAAAGGACACGCAGGTTCATGTTTCTATTCATCTTTCTGTGGAATGTGTTTTTCTTTAAGAAGAAATATGTTCGTCTGTAAAGTAAAAAGAAGCCTTAGAAACACAGTAATGATTTTAACGTGACCCCTGAAGGCACCGTCATGTCTCAGCTTTATGTTGGATTTCTTTTCATTAAGTAAAATCCAATATGTCTCCACACGATGCGGGTGATTAAAGTGTGTAGCTTCTTTTCACATCTTCAAAACAACAGTAACAGTAAAATGTCACTTTGTGGCTGGTGTAAGGTCACGGCTCATGACATCAGGTTTTTTTTTTTTAGAGGTAAATACAGAGACTGCTTGCTGAAAAACTGTCCCTGAAGGCAACGCGCATCAGTGGTTTTGCATGTATTTCCCTCTAAAACAACTCTGTGTAGTAACGTTGTGTTATTATCTCATAGCGTGGTGAATGTGGAGGTCACAACTTGTCCACCAGAGCATTGTGGAGTTGTTGGATTGTGTATTTGATGAGGGAAACCAAGAAATCCCATAATGAGCCTCTGTAGCGTAGCTCTGAGCAGCTCACGGCTCTGCTCCGCCGTTCTAAAAACAGCTTGCACCAACAATTAAAGGTAACGAACCTACTGCTACTGTATGACTATAGGGATTATGGCAATGGGCCAATTTGCCAAAATGTTGAACTATCCCTTAATTTTACAACACTATGAATGTGTAAAATCAAATAGTCAATAATTTGGAAATGTTTGAAGTAGAACTCTAACCCAGTTACTGTGTATTTACCTTTACCTTGGCTACAGAGCCAGGTGGTTATCCTGTAGGTGATGATTCATATCAGACGAATTTCCTCCGCTATTTCATTATGGTATGTTTGACAGGCCGGCGAGCCACCATCGACTTAATATGTTTCTTTACCACTTAACTGGCACGGAAAAGAAAAGATGCAACAATTTCATAATTTTAACCCCTGAATCAGAACAAAGCAAACGAGCCACAGGTCTGAATGCACCCTTCTTCTAACTGGAGTGAGTGGAGAGATGTCTTCGTCATCTTCGTAACAACTACAACATGAAAAAAATGAAATTTCACTCATTATCTACTCACCAACATGTGGACTAAGGGCTGGGAGAAGTTTCAGAGTCCTCTGTGGCTTCTCTGAGTTACAGGGGGTCTCGGCGTAGCAGAGAGCAAAAAGACACACCAAAAAACATCCAAATACCTCCATGCTGCTCGTATGTAATGTCCGCTACAAAACAAGCTTGAAATATAGACTTTTTTTCTTTTTTTTTGGGACAATTTCGCATTTCGGGGCTTCAATACAAGAGGGACATTACATACGAGCAGCATGGAGGTATTTGGATGTTTTTTGGTGTGTCTTTTTGTTACGAAGACAGTTGGTATCCATTTGCAACCGTTATATGGACATGCACTGCTACACCGAGACCCCCTGTAACCACGGAGGACTCTGAAACTTCTCCCAGCCCTTATTAGTCCACATGAGGGGGAGGAGATAATGAGTGCAATTTCAATTTTGGGTGGACTATCCATTTAATGAACCCTCTGACTCCCTTCTGTTTATTTACCGTCATTATTCTGATTTTATTTACAGTCACAGTTACATTTAAAACCCAAACCGGGGCAGACGTGAAGGAGTTAAACCACAGAGAGGAGAGAGGAACAGGGGAGTTAAAGAGACAGAGAGAGAGAGAGAGAGAGAGAGAGAGGTGTGGATTGATTTGGGAACTTTAACAAGTCTGGAGGATCTGTCCCTGATGTGTTTCGTGACATCGCATCCAATCGAGCCGGCAGCTTCCCCTCACACACACACACACACACACACACACACACACACACACACACACACACACACACACACACACACACACACACACACACACACACACACACACACACACACACACACACACACACACACACACACACACACCGGCCTCAGACGCTCTGAGTAGAGAGTAATTAGAAAGCAAGCGGGAAGCCACGGTGAATAAACACTGCACACACACACACACACACACACAGACACACACCCAGCCTGTGGTAGCATCAGCGGGCTGAACGCCAGCCGCTGACAGGGGGGAGACAGGAGAAATGCATTACAGTAATCTTTCCAAACACCATTAGCGGCGTGAGGTGAGTTTGGTTTGTGAAACCAGGCACTTAAAGAGCTGCAGAGGTGAAAACAGCAGCCGCGCTGAGCACACACACACACACACACTGCCGTTTGAAACATTTACATCACCTTCAGACGAGCAGAAACATCACAGGGACAAACTTTTACGAACAGAAACGTGGTTTACCTTTGATACTTTACCCTTTTTTCCCTTTTTTTTGTCTTAACTGTACTTCATTTATTTACTTATGTTGTTATATGTTGCCTACAGGGTTCCTACACATTTGAAATGTCCAAGTTCCATACTTTTTCCAGACCCCAATTTAAAGACTTCTTGGTAAAAAAATTCAAATAATTTGTAATATTTGAGTAAATAGATGTGCATAATATAAAAAAGCATGTAATTAATCATTTGTTTTCATTATTCTGAATGTATATGCCATTATGTAACCAAATCATTTCGAGGAGATTGTAGCTAGGTACAATCGTACAAAATAATGAACCCAAATAACTTCAGATAAGACCAAAACCAGATGATAAATATATTTCCAGACAATAGTTTCCATTTCCCATACATTTCCAGACCTGGAAATGTATAAAATCAAATTTCATACTTTTCCATACTTTCCATACTTGCGTAGGAACCCTGTGCCTAATAATTTAGTCGTTTATTGTGATTACATCTGACATGGGTTGTTGGGAGGGATAGTGGGATTCATGTCGGGGTTCTCTTTTTGTCTTGTTCTTTTTTTGTACTTCACTCTAATGCAGACGCTCTAACATAATGTGAAACTGATGTATTGTTCTGTACTGTCTGCAAAAACTCAATAAAGAAATTGGGGGAAAAAAAAAACAGAAACGTGGTTTACATTTTATAAAAAATTAAACCGTGCTGTGAACACTGTCCCCCGTTCCAGACCTGAACCCGGGACTCGGTCTTTGTCTTGTCACCTTGGCAATGAAGCGACTGCAAATGGGAAGATTTCCAGTTTGAATCCAAGAAGAACGAGGCGAGGAAGAAAGGTCTGCCAGGGAGCGAAGCTTTGTACGCGAGCGTGCAGCCGGCTGTGGCAGGATTAAGGTGGCGCTCTCTCAGGGACCGGCTGACATCTGCTGGCGCCCGGTTAGCCAACTACAACAACAACAACAACAACAACCAGGACGTGGACCCGAACCGGGCCAGACTGGAGTCTCTGGAAGACCCCCGGCTCTGTAAACCTGATTACAAGTTGTGTGTTTGTTGCTCCTGGCTCAGAGTCCAGACCCGGCTCATGTCGTACATGCGGCCGCTCAGAGACCGGAGGACATTTTTGGACCAGAACATCTCAGCGCGGCCGGGACGACCCATTTAAATCTGACCCACATCCTCCGAGGTCTCAGCAGAGAGAGGGACACACTCATTCGCCGTGTGCACAATGCATCTTGGGATATGTTGGGGGGGGGGGGGGGGGGGCACAGAGGATCCACTCATCGGAAATTCAATCAGTTTTTCGCTTAAGGATTAGACCTTAGCGCTCATCATCTCATTGTCATCATCGTTATCATCATTAAGAAACAAGACGCTCCACTACGAGTCACTTTCCTGTATCTGTGTCCCGTGACTCCGCCCCCTTTAGGAGACCAGCAGACCATGACTCCGCCCCCTTTAGGAGACCAGCAGACCATGACTCCGCCCCCTTTAGGAGAACAGCAGACCGTGACTCCGCCCCCTTTAGGGGACCAGCAGACCATGGCTCCGCCCCCTTTAGGGGACCAGCAGACCATGACTCCGCCCCCTTTAGGGGACCAGCAGACCATGACTCCGCCCCCTTTAGGGGACCAGCAGACCATGACTCCGCCACCTTTAGGAGACCAGCAGACCGTGCCCCCGCCCCCTTTAGGAGACCAGCAGACCGTGACTCCGCCCCCTTTAGGGGACCAGCAGACCATGGCTCCGCCCTCTTTAGGAGACCAGCAGACCGTGCCCCCGCCCCCTTTAGGAGACCAGCAGAACGTGACTCCTCCCCCTTTAGGAGACCAGCAGCAGCAACAGGTCTTGAGTCTATTGACTCCAGTGGAAGAAGTGAACGTGAGCTCAGATTCTGGTCGATTCTTTCGATCTATAGTCACCGAAGTAAATATTTGAGTCAATATTGGACTATTTATTTATTGACTTATCGTGACATGTATTATTTGTAGTGTGTGTATCTGCGTTGACTTGGGTGTTGTGTAAGTGTTGGCCACTGTTGCAAAAACAATTGCCCCCTTGGGGATAATAAAGACTGATTGAATTGAATTTCTCACAAGCCACATCTCTTCTGAACATTTAGACATTAAAATGAACAAATTTCAGACAAATCAGGAGAAAATGAACTTTGTTCCAGACCTGCCTCTAATGTTCACGAACCACCGCACTAACTAATGTTTGTAATGTTATCATAAGAAAATATAAATTGCTCACTTTCCCTTACTGACAAGTTTTATAAATTCACACACACAGGAGGTGGAGGGACGGTGACCACGCCCACTTTAGGAGACAGGAAGTGTAGTAAAAACCATTTCATATAATTGGAGCAGCTTGTATTGAGCCCTCTTGTCATAGTAGATGATCTTTGATCATACTCTCGTTTGTCGATGTCGTGCACCAACTAACACACCTCCATCTGTCCTCCTCCTGCAGAGCTGCAGAGCCATGCTACTGGTTTTTTGGACCAAACACAAACAGGAAAAGTGGTTAAATTCTCCGAGTCGTCAGCATCGACGTCAGCTCCGGGTTCAGCCGAGGCTCCGACACGAGGCAGGATCATCGAACACCGACGCCGCTCTGCAGACTGATGTGGGTTTAGCAGCAGCGGCTGGTGGCACATATCAGTCTTCCCTCTCTCTACAAACATGGAGTTATTCACTGCTGTGCCCCGATGAATGCAGCCAAGTGAGCTTCTTCTTCTTCTTCTTTTGCGTTTTTTATATATTTATTTTCTACTTTGCTGCATACATTACCCAAAAGGAAAAAAAATCAATAAAGGCTTCTGGATCTTGTTAAATTTTTGGAATCCATGTCTGAGCAGCTGCCCAGGTTTGTAAACATCTCTCAGTTTGACATCGCTGCTGAATATTCCTAGACATTGTTGAAGAGAAGAGAGGGGGGGAAAAAAAAGCATCTGTTTGGCTCTCGACTTCGTCTCCTCGACTGTTAACAACAAATGAATATTCAAGGAACACTGGAATAGTTTATACCGCAATTATTCTGCTGTGTGTGTGTTGTTTTGACATCTCATTACTGGCTGTTAGAGATGTTGACAATGTGCGTTTATTTAAGCTTGAGACTGATTTCGATAATTCAAGCTTGAGAGCACGAGCTAAGTGCCTGAGATGTGAGAGACAGAAACATATTAAAGAGACAAAAATGCAAATAATGAATGAATATATAAATAAATAAATAAATAAATAAAAGAACCGTTTCCTGCAGTGGAAACTGTTCATTTTTATTTCTCAACATCAGATGTGAAGCTCCTGAAGGCCTCACACCTCCTCCTCCTCTTCCTCCTCCTGTTATCACCTCCTCAACAACACACAGCTGCTCCTTTATTTACTGCAGAAAATAACTCTTATAATGTTTGTTCAGTCAAACAGCTCTGAACCCTGAACTGTACAGGACTTCTCCTCCTGTGATCTATATTTTATTTACTGTATTATCTTATCCTGACTGTGTAGTGTACTGTTAGCTGTATTCTATTTATTGTATTATTTTTATTCTATGTAGTATACTGTTAGCTGTATTTTACTTATTTATTAGGGACTGCAGATGCAAATTAGCGGCTCTGTTATAATCCGGCATATTTACAAGAGTAATCTTTCATACTATTGTTCATCAATATGCACTGTCCCTATCCATATTATTTAACCTTCACTGATCCAGGGACAGTTTAGCTTCAGCTTTGGAGCAGGAACCTGTTTCTGTCCTGCAGCGTCTTCATCCCTCGTCCCACGTCTCACATTCTGATTCAGCTCTAGGTTTGTTTGCTTTAACAGCTCTGGTTTTCAAAAGACAAAACTGCAGGACTGACGTTGTCCATGTTTAGTTCAGTGTTTTATTTTGGTGAGCTTCCTGAGAGGAAGTGATGTCATGCATAATGTATTTGACTCGGCCGGTGATCGGTATTTTCACCATGTTACTGAAGTGAATGTGTGTGTAGAGCGCTTGTATTGGAAAATAGACGGATTTGGATTTTGTTTAGTTATTGAAGCAACAACCTTGAGTGTAAAATGAAACCGGTTGTTATTGTTGGAAACTCTCTTCTTTCATTTTGCACACGACAGACTCACTACAGACATTTTTTATAAAATATATATAAGATTTTTATTATGATGGTGCATGAATGACATCATCATGTCAATCAATCAACCAGCCCAGTGATCCTCACTATTTTTTTCACAAGAGCCACATTGGCAGTGCAAAATCAAGGGGAGGGCCACTTTTGCGACAACATACTACTGTAAGTCACCTTTGCAAATGTGCATTTCTACATATAAATTGGACATCCCACAAAAAAAGAAACAACACAGCCAATACATTTTCATTTAAGACCATATTTACCTTAAAACTGTGATGAGCGGAAGCTGGGCATGCATGTCCTTGACTTTCTTAATGTGTATTTGTAGTTTGTTGTTGCAATCACAGTGAGGGTTTGTTAGGGTTCATACCATGCAGAACAAATACAAAGTTGTCTGTCCACATGTCTTGAAATTTTCTGTGCTCATCTTGTATGCTTCCTATAGCCTACTATTAGCTACACCATCAAGTGTTGTAAACAATGCCACATGGCTTGCGGGCTGCGTTGCCAGGTTTGACAATGCCCCCTTTAGGGATCACCATTAAGGCTTAAAATACTTCCTTTCACCTTCATTATTTGGGTGAAGGGAGAAGTATAATTCGGATGTTTGCGTTTTTGTAGTCCAGTAGCACATTTGAAAAAATGTATTGGCTGTGTTACCACATAGGAAGCTACCATGCGAGCCACCAATTATAGCTTGACGAGCCGCATGGGGCTCGCGAGCCGCGCAACAGAGTAACACTGAACCAGCCTGTCAATCTCTTGGTCTGTCCCTCCTTCCTGTTGTTGGAAACCTGACAACAGAGGCGACGATGAAGTAAAACAGATGCAGCTGCAGCTCCATCAAAGAATAATAATAAGGGATTCTACACCTCTACACTCTCATATTCATATTGATATATTTATTGATTGATTAATTTGTAATGCAGTCTTGCATTGGAGGATGAGAGCAGCAGCAGACTGTGAGTTTATCTGAGCACAGCTCGACTCACCTGACCTGACAACAGGTGAGCTGCTGCAGCTTCTTCTCTCCTCTCACTAATCAGAACAAACGCTGAGTTAAGGAGAAACACTGCTGATGATAACGAGGAGCTCCAGCTCTGTGAAACCTGACGCTCCCTCTGTGTGTGTGTGTGTGTGTGTGTGTGTGAGCTGCTGCTGGGGAATAGACCCTGGTGTCAGTGGCTGCGTGTCCCACTTCCATATTAATATTATTCAAATGCTAACAGTGGTTTATTCTCTGTCCCAGCGTGAGACCCACACACACACACACACACACACACACACACACACACACACACACACACACACACACACACACACACACACACACACACACACACTCCATCCTCTGTGCTGTGGTGCATCATGAGACATAATAACACCCAGTCATTTAGTGTGAATGTTGATATTTTGACTGTATGTAACACTGTTAATATTTCATAATGTATGTGCTTTATAATAGTGGGTCATGTACATATTATACATAATAAAATTAATGTGCTGTGTGTGTGTGTTTCCTCCGCTTCACACACACACACACACACACACACACACACACACTGATCCAGAACGCGTTGCTTTAGGCGAAACTACATTTTTAATGCAGTGTCCAGAGATCACTGCTTTTCACTTTATTGCCTTTCTCACTGGACTTCAATATCATTAATGTTTGGCCAGGAAGAAGAATAAAGGGCTCTTTGGCTCCTCCCATCATCACATCATCACATCGTCACATCTCTGCTCCACCACGGTCGTTTTCTGGCAGCAATCTGCCTCTGACTCTCTGACGAACGAAAGAAGACACGGAATTGCAGAAAAATTTGACGGGAAATATTTTCGCGTCAAAACTGTTCATACCAGCGGCGAAGCAAATATGCGACAATTATAAACCAAAGTTTCACCCACTATCCATCCATCCATCCATCCATCCATCCATCCTACCATCCATCCATCGTACTATCGATCCATCTATTAATCCATCCATTCAGCCACCCTACCATCCATTTATCCACCCATCCATCCGTCCATGCATCCATCCATCTGGCATCCATCCATTCATTTATCTATCTATTCATGCATCCACCCAACCATTCATCCATCGATTGATCCATCCATCCATCCATCCATTCATGCATCCACCCTACCATCCATCCATCCATCCATCGATTGATTGATTCATCCATCCATCCATGCATCCATCTATCCATCCACCCTACCATTGATCCATCCATCCCACCATCCATCCATCCAGACTACCATCATCGATCAATCCACCCTATCATTGATCCATCCATCCTACTATCGATCCATTGATCCATCCATCCATGCATCCACCCTACCATCCATCCATCCATCCATCCATGCATCCACCCTACCATCCATCCATCCATCCATCCATGCATCCACCCTACCGTCCATCCATCCATCCATCCATCCATTTATCCGTCCATCCATCCATCCATCTATTAATCCATCCATTTATCCACCCATCCATCCGTCCATGCATCCATCCATTTGGCATCTATCTATCTATCTATCTATCTATCTATCTATCTATCTATCTATCTATCTATCTATCTATCTATCTATCTATCTATCTATCTATCTATCTATCTATCTATCTATCTATCTATCTATCTATCTATCCAACCATTCATCCATCGATTGATGCATCCATCCATCCATGCATCCACCCTACCATCCATCCATCCATCCATCCATCCATCCATCCATCCATCCATCCATCCATCCATCCATCCATCCATCCATCCATCCATCCATCCATCCATCCATCCATCCATCTATCCATCCATCCGTCCCGTGTGGTCTCCATCCTGCTGCCAAGTGACTGATTCTTTATTCACACACCAATAAGTGATAATCTGATTGGCTCTCAGCGCTGAACCCTGTTTCCAATAAACTCTAATACGATTGGCTGTCAGGATTATGTATTCATACTTAAATAAGTTGTGATATGATTGGGGGCTTCAGGCGGCGCTATATCCAATAAGATCTAATATGAATGGCTGCGAGTTGCAGTTGTGGATTCAATAAGGTCTAATGTGATTGGCTCGTATGGATTCTTAGACCCTATAAGGTTAAAATGTGACTGTTTGTGTGAACCGACTTTAATGAGTGTGGTGCCTTTTTTTTTTTTTCTTTTGTGATGGAGGAGAAGGAGATGAGTCAGTGAACAGGTGATTTCCCAGAGTCCCTCACTCCTTCTGTTAAGGAGGCTTAGCCCACATCCATCTGCAGACCTGCCAGAATCTCTCTCTCCATGTTTTCTCTGCTGCTCCTGAGTGGAGCAGTGGATTTTCCCATTGTTGTGCGGAGGTTTACTACAGAGGGGAATATTACAGCCCGGGCCCAGCTGGGAGAACACATGAAAGGAACTGGAAAGCAACTCTCTCTCTTTCTTTCTACGAACCAACGGCGGCGTAATGAATTTCTTTTTAATTACTGTTCACTGCTACACTGAACAGCGTCTCCACGGCGACTCTCCAGCACTGGCTACGGCGACTGTTTTAATTGCAGCAGATAAGGAATAAGGAATCCCCGCCCCTCCCCCGGGAACAAATTACGTACATGGTGTCAACGCACCTGAACGCATCCTTTTGTACTGACAGAAAGGAAACTGTCTGTCGTGATTCTTCTCTTATTGTGCTGCGAGGATTAGGGATGGGCAACGTTAGGATTTTTATGAATCTGAATCCAATTAAATAGTGAAAATGTTTATTTAACAAAAGTTACTCTATTACTTCAAAGGGGACATATTATGGAAATATCTAAGGCTGTTTTAAATCAATCGTATTTTTTAATTGCGATCGTAGCGGAAATAATGAAAGTAATGGCAAACAAACACTGCATATCTCCAAAATCAGGCAGGTTTCCAGGATGCCAAGTCGCCTACTCATTTCAATGTAACAATTGCCGATGAGAACCGGTGTCAAAAAGGAAAAAAGGAAGAAAAAAAAAAACAATTGATCACGGACTTCATGATCGATTACCATGGCAATGAACGAAGCTTCGATTTTTTTTGGGTCAGCCCTAGAAATATCCCCTTTTCAAGGCTCTTTAACATAAATTTGGGTGTTTGTTTTGCCTTCCCGCCCCCAAAATGTGAGAATTGACAAAAAAAAAACTGTAATTTTCAGGCTTCTGGGGTTGAAACGTGCACGAAAAAACAAGCGTGTCGCACCGAATGTGCATCGCTATATTGTTGTGTTGAGGTGCATAAGCAGAACCCGAAATTAAATCATCTGCCATTTTTGATTCGGTACTTGGAATCAAATTATGTTATGCCGAGCTGCGACCCAGTAAAAATCTACACTGCACCAAATTTGTGCAAGAAAAACTAAAATAAGGACCAAGCGCCTCCGATATCTGACAAGTAAAATTCATACAATGTGGAAAAAAAAGCATCGAGCAGCTTGAATTAAACTGCGCAGAATAAAAGGTGAGCAGCTGCAGCGCCTCAGTTTCATCTCTGCTGCTGACGCTACGCTACGGGCCACAGACTGGAATCGCTGCACTTCCACACGACAATCAGGCAAACTGCTGCTGTTCACGGCGGAGCATGAAGCCTCTTCATCGCCCAGAGAGAGAGAATGAGATGGCTTTGTAAGAGGAGAGAGAGAAGAGAGAGAAGTGGAGAGAGTGGGTGGGTGGATGAATAACACCAGCTGTCTCCCATTACAAACAGGATGCGTCCCCTGCTAACAGCAACTCAACATCCACTCACTTTCACCAATCAAGACACTGAGATAAACTTGAAGCACTTTTCTCTCTCTGTGTCTGGCCGCAGGAAGTGTAACACACACTCACACACATACACACACACACACACATACACACCTGTCCGTACAGGTAAGAGCCAACAAACCACATGAAACAATTAAGACGATAAAAACTAAAGTCTCGTCCTCGTGGTCCCGTGTATCCCTCCGCCACTCAGACTATAGTTCCAGGTAACATCCTGTTCATCATGAAGAAACATGAACCGTGTTTGTGAAACTCCTGTGACCAGTTTGTCTTTTAAAGCGATATGCCATAATTTTTTTTGTGTGTGTCTTGCCTCACCCCCGAGTCGATGACAAGCAGATTTCGACTGTGCGTGCAGTAACAAGGGAGATAGAACCGTATCACCCGTAATTAGCTTAGCTCAAACGCTGGAAGTGTGGAAGTTCTAAACTCTGTAAATATATCACTTTATCCACATTTCAAACATGTTTAGGCGAGAAAGTAGCCGTTTAGATCAGCAGTGTGTCGTTAATTTGTCTAAATACCAGCTGTTTACAATTTTGTTCCGACGAATTTGGCGCTACTCAAGCTAGCCGCTGTGACCAACGGACTTCCGGTTATTTTCACAAAATAAAACACCCGTTGCCCTTTACATACAGAAAACCATGAGGATAGAATTTGTGCTTTTACTTTGAAACAGGAAGCTAACCTACCCTCGATGTAGCTAGCTTGAACCAAAATAAACCGTCTTTGCTTGAACCCTCCGTTTTGACCGATCTCGTCCCGTTAGCGGCATTTGACCGCTCAAGATGCCTTACCGGAGAGTTTTGTCAGCTCTGAGACGAAGATCGGCCCGCCGGTTACCCTTTAGAGTTGCTGTAGAGTTTCTCTGATGACTTTAGGTGGAGGCAGGCTAACACTACCCATACACTTCCAGTGTTTGAGCTAAGCTAATTACGGGCGATACGGCTCTATCTCCCTAGCTCCCTTGGAGCTAATCCTGTTCTGTTGGGTCACTGTGACCTTGACCTTTGACATTTGAGCCAAATTTGAAAACAAGATGGCTGCAGAGAAAAGGAGAATAAATCCTCACTGGTAATCTGTATATTATATTTTTATGTTCCTGAGTCACTGAGGTGTGAACGAACAGTGTAAATATTAGATTACATAAAATCCAGTTATTGTGTAATTTGTGCTGTTGCAGCTCTTTGGCCCCGTAGCCAGGAGAGAACGGTTTGGATAATGAAAACTAACGGCTGAGGACAGTTTAACCTTTTACTAATGAAACAGCCGCCGCTTCAGGTCACAGTTTAAAACACTTTGACAGTTTCAAACACTTTCTGTGTATGTGATGAGATGATGACATCAAACTCTGGTGTTTCCTAAACAAAGCTGAACTCGGCTCTGACTCACCTCTGTTTACCTTCGGCCCCACAGAGCTGCTTCAAACAACTTTACACCTTCCTCTCTGTGTCTGTGTGTTCTCACTGGATTAACGACTCAACTCAAGGATCTGTTATGAAATTTTATGTGTACATGTGTGTCGATTTTATGACTTAGAATAAAACTAATATGATGCATAACATTGAAAATAAAAAGCTTTACTTTGTGTAAAACTGTGTCCAGGTGTTTCATTGTGTGGTGGATTTATTTCCATTAAACAAGTCAAGGAAGGTCTTTGCTTATTCATTTTAAAGGACATGCAGGTTTATGTTTCTATATATATGTTTAACCAAACATAGTCTGAAAAAGAGGAAATATCCAGTGAACAGCAGCTGATGATGATGCCAGAGGTCAAAGGTCAGAGGTCAAAGGTCAAAGGTCCAGTCTGCTTCGAGATGATAGAAAACCTAAAGTAACTCAAATAACTGCTCGTTACAGGCGAGGTCTGCAGAGGAGCGTCAGAGCTCACGACCTTGAAACAGATACAGCAGCAGAGGAGGAGGACGAAGACAAAGACATAACAACAGGACAATGAGGCTACAGAGGCTAAACAACATGAACACATGGATCCATCCTCACGTGTATCAACACTTCAGACGGTTGGTGATGATGTCATGTGATAAAGTAATGATGTGATGGTGTGGAAGACGCCATCTTGGTTCCTCAGCACCAACTGAGCGTCATTTACACACCAAACCCTGAGCGACCAAACCTCTGGGATGCTCTGCAGCAGCTGTGACCACAGAACCTCTGAGCAACGTGTCCAGCTCCTTGTTGACACCAAGAATTAAATCACTGATTCTTGAGAGTCGGGACAAAACATGTCCCACATAGAAAAGTCTTATTTATATCAAAAATAAAGAAATTAATAATGATTGACATACTCACAAAGTTAGATCTAAAGGAGTTGTGAATACTGATGTTATGTTTTAGCATAGATAATTCCTTTTTGGGGGTATATTTGTTTAATTATATGACCAGTGGTCAGACGGCCCATGTTATTTCTCTTGTCCTCAGCAATAGGTCACAATATTCACCAGCCCCAAAAAACTTTAAAAACCTCTACAATTGTGAAAACATTTATATCAAATCAAAGATAAGGGTTATAAATGTATAAAACAATGCATGCCGTGAACATCTAAAAATATTTTCCACAGAAATCTGCCCATCAAAGTTGTGTCCTCTGTTTCCGTCAACTCCGTCAGATTTTTTCATAAACCTCATTAAATCAGGCAATAGCATGGCCAGCTATCCCCTAAGAATCCCTTTTCATTCTCCTGGCTGTGGTGAATGCATCAATACCACACATGGTCTGGTAAAGTTGACATTTTTTGATATTTTAGATGAACAATGTCAATTTTCCTATGGTCACAGCCGGAGCATGTCAACACCATCTCTCACTTATGATACTTTTTTAAAACCATAGTGGACTCAATGAAAGTATTTTATTGAGATTATGGAGACAGCTAGCAATAGCCAAAAAACTAGCTAGCTAGCTGCAGGGCTTTTTTCTGCAGAAGGAAAAAAACATGCCATTTCGTCAACTCCGTCAGAGTCAACTCCGTCAGGTTTTCTGTCTGACGGAGTTGACATGTAAGCTGACGGAGTTGACAAATTCACCAATAACTGCTTAAATGTGCTAATATTATACTATTTTCAAATATAGTAAAGGAATAGAATGTTATTTTAGGGTTTTATCTGCACATTAATGTAGGTATATAGCATGCAATTACATTATTTTACAATATACTTATGATTTGTAGAGCATGGCCAGACTGTGGTCTGCTTATTGAATAATTGTCTTCTCTTTTCTATCTGCTTATTATTGGATGACTTTCCAGCACATGTGTTATATAAGCACTTGTCTACATGTTTGATTTATTGATTGATGTACAATTTTAAAGGTACAGTGTGTAGTTTTCACTATTGAAAATATTCACACTTCTTATAGAGCAGGGAAGAAGTTCAGTGTTGCTTTTTCAAATCAGTTTACTTGGACCATCATACCAAAAGTGCACCTGTGGTAATTTTGTCTTGATATATTTTAAGACATGATCCATAGGATCTGTGTCCAGAATGCCACAACATCCAGTCTCTTTGACTCGGACAGTGTGCAAAACCCTGCCTTTTCAATCGTCATTAGTGTAATATATGCAGTACAGTGTCATCTGTGGCAGATATGTCCAAAACAGACACATCTTCCAATCAAATGCTAGATAATGTGACATTATAGAAGGTCTTCGGAGTACAAAATGAAGAAGTGCAATTTTTTATAGTTTGAAATGGTGTATTTACAGTTTTGTTTATTATAGTCAAATTAAAAATATGTTCATTAAGACAAGGGATTGCTATTTCTTAATTTAGTGTCACTTCCATCTGTTTAAAAAAGGTTTTGCTCATTGATCAGAAATGCAAATACAATTTTGTCAACTCCGTCAGCTCCGTCAGATCTTCATCAGCACCGCCAGATACATGTTTTTGTAATTTTTTGGGGAAACAAATAATTCTTTCTTCAGTTTTTGTTGTTTAAGTAATAAAGGATCATCAGATCTACATCCTCTTGTGTTTTATTCACTTTAGGATTTTTTTCTATAGTGGCAAAATAAAAGATAAAGTTGGAAAATGCTAATTTTTAGAAATCTGTGTATTCATAACAGTGTGAAATTAAACCTTAAGTTTATATCTTACTTTTTATTGCATATCAGAGCAACTAAACACTATTAAAAAATACATCAGAACTTAACATTCTTGTTAGGCTATTATAATTATATAATTATATACCTTTAGTGTGTCTGACGGAGTTGACACAAATCAAGTCCTTAAGGTAAACATGTGAATTTGTTAAAAATGTTTTTCAACCTCCAGCCTGCACCTTTACATGGTTAAATAGAACATATCTTTATCTACATGAATATATAACTCTAATCAATATAGTGTAAATTTTCAAAAAAAGTTTTTCAGAACGTGTTTTGTCCCGACTCTCAAGAATCAGTGAAATCTGATCTGAAGGACAAAGTGTCCAACACAGCACTAACCAGGTGTCCCCACATCTGCTGAAATAAAGCCAACATCTCCTGCAGCAGCAGTATAGAAATAGAAAAACTAAAGTAACTCTTTAAAGGGATAGTTCAACATCTTGTCAAATTGGCCTATTGTCATAATCCCTATAGTCATAGCAGTAGGTTCGTTACCTTTAATTGTCGGTGCAAGCTATTTTTAGAACGGCGGAGCAGAGCCGTGAGCTGCTCAGAGCTACGCTACGGAGGCTCATTATGGGATTTCTTGGTTTCCCTCATCAAACTCATCAAATACACAATCCAACAACTCCACAACGCTCTGGTGGACAAGTTGTGACATGCACATTCACCACACTATGAGATAATAACACAACGTTACCACACAGAGTTGTTTTAGAGGGAAATTCATGCAAAACCTCTGATATGCGTTCCCGTCGGAGGCAGTTTTTCATCAAGCAGTCTCTGCCCCGCCTTTCTAAAAATAGCTTGCACCGACAATTAAAGGTAACGAACCTACTACTAAGACTATAGGGATTATGGCAATGGGCCGATTTGCCACAATGTTGAACTATCCCTTTAAGTGACTGTTTGTCCCTGTAGAGCTTGAGTACAGAGCTCTACCTGTCAAACTGCTCATCACACAGTATAATTACACTTCTACCTCCTTATAAAATAATAATAATCTTGTTGAATCAGCCTCTAGAAGACGAGTGGAAATGAGATGAACTGTTGAAAACTTCCAAGTCCTGTGGGAGGAGCCGATGTTTCAGGAAGAGGAGGAAAACCAGCGTCAGTACTCACCGAGCATGATGAGCGTGGTCGTCCCCTGCTCGTTTCCGGACGGGTAGGTGGCGTACTCGCAGGTGTAGCGGCCGGCGTCCGCCATGCGCAGCTTAGAGATGCGGATGGACGGGTTCTCCAGGCTGTTGTGCAGGAACACCACTCGGTCTTTGAACGCACCGTTGGGGAAGCTCTGTCCGTAGATGGGATGGTACACGGCGATGTTGTCCCTCTGTCCGTCGGACGGTTCCCAGATCCAAGACACCTGGACAGAAACAAGCAGTGTTTATGGTCTGCAGCTGTTGAGAAATGGAAAGTGAAGCTGCACTTTTTATTTCATTTAGTAAAACAAAAAAAAAACACTTTGTCATTCTTCCAAACTCGTCCTGTTAGTGTGATTAATAATGAATCCCCTGGACCTCCCCTGGTCTCCCGCTGCAGCTGTAAACATTTTTGACAAATTACACTAAATGATCCTCTGGTTCTTCTTGTCTACAAAGTTGTTGTTTTTTCTGCTTCTTACACACAACTAGTCTACTTCTGACTTTACTTTGATATTTTGCAGAAAACTTAGAAAACATGGACACGGTTGTGCAGCTGCCTGAGGATCATCCAGCTACAAAGAGCTTCTTTATTCTGTGTGAATTCAAAGCACAGTAACAGATATTTATTTAAAATCAAAAGGTGTTCATATCCTCACACTCAACTTAAAAAAAAAGAAAAGAAAAAAGTGTTTGATTGCTGTTAGCCTGTGAATATAGATGCATGTGTGAAGAGATATTAAATAGGATATGGACACAAAGTGATGAGATTCCTCTGAACAAACAGAAACCTTCTTGTTCTCCGTCTCCTGAAATCATTTCGCTTATAGCCGCTAAATGTCAACCTCAATTAAAGGGATAGTTCAACATTTTGGCAAATTGGCCCATTGCCATAATCCCTATAGTCATAGCAGTGGGTTCGTTACCTTTAATTGTCGGTGCAAGCTGTTTTTAGAACGGCGGAGCAGAGCCGTGAGCTGCTCAGAGCTACGCTACGGAGGCTAAAGGAATTTCTTGGTTTCCCTCATCAAACTCATCAAATACACAATCCCAAAACTCCAAAACGCTTTCGTGGACAAGTTGTGAGCTGCACATTCACCACGCTATGAGATAATAATGGAACGTCACGAAACGGAGCTGTTTTCGAGGTAAATACAGGGTAAATACAGAGTCTGCTTGCTGAAAAACTGTCCCTGAACGCAACGCGCATCAGCGGTTTTGCATGAATTTACCTCTAAAACAACTCCGTCTCGTAATGTTCCGTTATTATCTCATAGCGTGGTGATTGTGCAGCTCACAACTTGTCCACGACAGACTTTTGGAGTTGTTGGGTTGTGTATTTGATCAGTTTGATGAGGAAAACCAAGAAATTCCCTTAGTCTTCATAGCATAGCCCTGAGCAGCTCACGGCTCTGCTCCGCCGTTCTAAAAACAGCTTGCACCGACAATTAAAGGTAACGAACCTACTGCTATGACTATAGGGATTATGGCAATGGGCCAATTTGCCAAAATGTTTAACTATCCCTTTAAAGCCGTGTGAGTTAGGAGTTGAGGATCTATTGCAGGATGAAATTAAAGGTCTGCTGGATGCTCAGACGCTCTGTGAAGGAGAGCGAGGTCCAGTGGAGGCCGCCTTTCTTCCCTCAGGTTTCTGATATGTGGCCGATATCGACGCCGTCTCAGTGTGAAGCTGCAGGGCGAAGAGGAGGAGGAGGAGGAGGAGGAAGAAGAAGGACGATGGTGACACTGTCGATGTTGAACCATATGGATTTTTCTTTTCATTTCCACCTCTCAAAGCGACAGTGTCAAATAATAAACGAGTGTGTGTGTGTGTGTGTGAAGCCCCGGCCAGGAAGCAGAGGGAATAAAAAGTTCATCAATAAACATTTTTAGTAAACAGCAGAGAGCGCCGCAGGGAGACGGAGGAAATTAGAGGATCCCTCGTTAGGTTTGTGGGAAAATATCAAGAAGACGGTGTCTCTGTGATTTCAGTTTCTGTGCCAGGACAAATTGTGTATTGATTCCATCCAGTGGTGGCAACACACACACACACACACACACACACAGAGACACACACACACAGTCTGATGGTGTGTTCGCTGCAGTCGGACATCACAGCAGCTCAGGTGCTGTCAGACAGAAGTTGTCATCTGAGCTTTTGGTTAAAGAATAAATTGACTTTCAAATATTCAAATGAGAACGAGCCGGATGTGGAAACTCTGACAGTGACGAGCTGTCACCAAACATTAGCAGTTAGAGTCTCCATGGTTACCGGGATTTCACCGTCGTGAAGAGCCGGAGTTCAGACAACATGAGGAGGATGATTTCTAAAGTTGCAGCCCGTGTTGCAGGATTAGTACAGTGTGGCTGGGGGCTGATGGGTAATCATCATATGTTTCATTGGATTGTGACTAAATATAACAGTGTATACGTATGTTAATTTAAAGGGATAGTTCAACATTTTGACAAATTAGCCCATTGCCATAATCCCTATAGTCATAGCAGTAGGTTCGTTACCTTTAATTGTCGGTGCAAGCTATTTTTAGAACGGCGGAGCAGAGCCGTGAGCTGCTCAGAGCTACGCTATGGAGGCTCATTATGGGATTTCTTGGTTTCCCTCATCAAACTCATCAAATACACAATCCAACAACTCCACAACTCTCTGGTGGACAAGTTGTGACCTGCACATTCACCACGCTATGAGATAATAACACAACGTTACCACACAGAGTTGTTTTAGAGGGAAATTCATGCAAAACTGCTGATGTGCGTTCCCGTCGGGTTCAGTTTTTCATCAAGCAGTCTCTGTATTTACCTCTAAAACAACTCTGCCGTTCTAAAAACAGCTTGCACCGACAATTAAAGGTAACAAACCTACTGCTATGACTATAGGGATTATGGCAATGGGCCAATTTGCCAAAATGTTGAACTATCCCTTTAACTGATTCGTCTTCAAACACAAACTGTTGCTCATCTCCGTCCTCTGTGTGTGCAGATAAAGCTGTGGCGCTGTCCGTGGTGCTGAACTCACAGTTTATTACTGTAAAACTCTTCTATAACCGAACATCATCTTCTCTCGAGGCCACATAACATCCAGAACAAGTTCAGTCTGTCAGTTTGTTTGGTTTTCATAAGCTTGTTATATAATTTGCCTATTTACTTATTTGTATACAATACAAGGCATTACAATACGATACAATACATTTTTATATCCACTGTGGTGGAAAACTGCTTTTGGCTCACTGCATAAAAAGGAAATTGTGTATAATTTTTTAGATGAATGTTTTCAGTAAGGCCTTGCAGTTTCATTTTTTTGTACAATGTCAATAAAGATATCCTATTCTATTCTATTCAGTGTTACCGTTAACATGTCAGAAACCTAAGATCAGATTTTCAGTGCATGATTACAGCGACTAAAAGAATCAGTTCATTACCAACATGTAAGTAATGATAATATTAGTTTACATTATAATAATAGAGATAATAATGATATCAGTCAGAGAACTAGAAGTGTGAATGTCTCTGTTTCATTATTTCAACCTTTAGTCCAGTTTGTTTCTGTGCATAAACAGAAATTCATAGTTCTCACTTGTTGCCGATTGGTCGTTAAGGTTATTTTACACACAGGTTAATTAAAATGTTTTTAATTATAAGGTCAGGGTGATAATAAAGGTATCTTGTATCTTGTTAAGTCCAAGATGTAAATGATATAATCTACATTTATCAACAATTTGAACCATGTTTAAGAAGAAAATGCAGATAACTCACCTGTGTGAGTTTGGTTTTCCCTCCGCCGTCGATGAACTCGCACCGCAGGTCCACGGACTCGTTGGGATACGCCTCCACCTCCTCCTCCACCCGCACCTTCTGAGCCGAGACACCTGCAGACACAGAGGGAGGAGGAGGGAGGAGGAGTTACACAATCATCATCCACAGAAAACCAACATGTCTTTAATAATTGAAGGCGTTTGTTTGAAGCGAAGCTGAAAAGAACAAACGGAGAGAAGACGAGACACTTGAAGACGCAGCATTCGAGGCATTTCATTTCATTAGGAAGCTGGTGTTTCTTTAATGAATTTGCTGGGAGTGATGTTTTTCCCTCCCACTCGTTTTGTTTCAGTCAGACGGGCAGGGAGGGGAGGTGGGGTGAGGGGGGGTCGACCTCCTTTATGCTGCTTTAAAAACAGAGTTATGATGGAAACGAGGCAGACGGGTTCATTAAAGGAGGAGGAAGGAGAAGAGGATCATGGGGCTTTGATAAGACGCCTCGGGCAGAGTCTCAGCTCCACTTCCTCGTTACAGCAGAGGCAGCAGCGCTGGGGGGCCGAGGCCTCGTTACAGCCGAGGCAGCGCTGGGGGGCCGAGCCTCCAGGAAACACACCACCAACACCACCAACACCAATCCCGGCGCCATTACCACCTTTCATCTGCTCCACACTCTGCTACAGTTGTAGTCGTTTTAGTCGTATGCACATATAGTGAAAATCAACAATCAGCATCAATCTTCCTTCCAGACGATATTCAACCAAACTAATGAAAAAGGAGTCAGCAGCTAATCCTTAACTATTTATATTTCAATGGTGCCAAACTGCTTATCAAGGTCAAAACATACAGTAGATATCCTAATGATATCCTAATAGCTCCATAATCCACCAACCTTTTTAAAAAATGGCACATTCAATACATTACTGTCCAGGTACGAACAGAAATAAATACATGTCTGAGGCCCTAGTGTTTACACAACAACGCTCGCCGATGAAAACGGCAAAATATTTCATGGGATGTGCCTCGTTTAGATGGCGACGGCGTTTTGGGGGCTTGAAAAACGCCAAAAAGTGAAACCACCCTCCAGAGTGGAAATCTTAGAAACGCTCCGCCGTTGTAAAGGGTTAAAACGCAAAAAGTCTGCTCTGATTGCTACGACCTGTGGAGGACAGCGTTACGATGGCCGGCGTGCAGCCCGCTGGAAATGCGTGCATACAACATTGAATTCCACAGACTTTTGCGTCACCGGGTGCATGCAGATTTCCAGCCCAAAAACGCTCGCCTAAACACGAAACAAAAAGTGAGAATGCAACGCACTTTTGCGTTTTCTGTTCAGATCGTTTCCGTGTAAACGTAGCCTAACTCAACAGATGCAGGTCAAGTTGTGCAGCAAACATGGAATTCAACGGTCAACTTTTGTTTTTTGAACTGTGTCATGTTTTTGCTTTGTCTGATATCTTCCATTCTCAGCAACATAAATACTTTTTAGTGTGGTAAGACGCTTAGTTGTTTTAAATTAAGTTTCTCCTCTTAGTTCGTATCGCCCATCTCTTTCCTTAAACATTCTTTGTATATTGCTGGTTGTATATTGTCTGAGCATGAGGAGCAGCAGTCGGTTGGTCAGTCAGTCGGCCGGAGCCAGAGCTGAACAAACCTGCAGAGCTCCACCTTAAAAAACAAGAGATGAAAGAAGCTGAGCTGCTGCAGCCGGTGTTAACACCTCAACCAGACCAATGTAGTTTGTGGACTTCTTCTTCTTTTGATCCTGCACTTTCCATTCTGTTTAAAACTAAAAAAAGAAATAAAATAAAAAGCCACAGAGCAGCTGTGATACCTCGTCAGGTCTCTGCTTTCAAACAAACACAACACACTCTGCAGGAGATCGCTGCTGCATCTCAGACGGATCTGACAAATAAAACTGATGTAGCAGAAAGAAGAAGAGAAGACGTAGAAGAGAAGACGGAAAAAAAACTAAACTTTTAACTCATTTGCATGTGGGCGCAGCAGGAAACCACGAGGACGCACACAGCCAGGACACGTTCTGCTACACAACAGGATTACAAACGCCTCGTCGTTGGAGCACCTTGTGAAAAGCCCGTTCATTAACAACAACAGCAGCAGCAGCAGCAGCTACAGGAGCCGGCGTCTCTGTGTGTTTTTATCTGGATTAGTCGTCAACAAGCTGCTGCTTCTCCACCACTGAGGCAAATTATCGCCATTGTGTCTTGTTTAAATAAAAAAAACACACACACAAAACAACGCCATATTGTACAAAAGACAAGAGCTGCATGTGTTAGTTAGTTAGAGAACCAGTGACTCGAGTGTAATGAAGTTGTAATCCTCAGAATCAAAGAGAGAGAAACAAAAAGAGGAGAAGAAAGAGGGATGAGAGAGAGAAAGAGAGGCAGTAATCCAGTGTTAATGCAACTGAGACCGAGCTCTGATTGTTCACATCTTGGAGTTGAGTCGTTCTGCTGCTTCCTCCCTCCTCCTCCTCTCTGTTCTCTGGCCTCATCCAGCCTCTGCTCCTCTACAGATAAACTTCTCATGGGGGGGTTAAGGGGGTGAGGGGGGGTGGGAGGGGGGATAAGCGTTGACTAACCGCCGGCGACTCGAGCCCCCGGTGGCTCCGGCTGCAAAAAGCCTCTTAGAGTGTGAGTGAGTGAGGAGGGACTGATGAGGACAATGTGTTACATGTTACATGGAGGTGTGTGTCTGTGTGTGTATATGTGTGTGTATTTGGAAGTAGCCTACACAAACAATGCTTTGATCCTGAATAGTTTTGCTGTTTGAAGTTTCTCCTCATTATTCGGGAGCTTTTTTCTAAAGAAAAAGAAACGTTTGGATCAGCAACAGCTCATAACCAGGTGACTCTGGTTCACACTCCAACACAGTAGGTGGCGCTAACGCACCTTAACGTTGCTGCGCCGCCATAGAAGCACAACACGAGTAGAGCACCAAACACCAGCAGGAAGCACTGTTTCATCCAAGGGGGAAGTTGTCGGTCTGAGAAGTGAAGCTCACTTCCGCGTTTAACAAACTGCAATCCCCCCGGCTTCCTCTGGGGGCTGGTACCAGAAGGGAGCAACTCTCCATAGACCCCCATGTTAAAATCACCCACTTTACATCCTCAATAAACATGTTAAAAGCCTGGTATCATTACGTTTTTTGGTCTCAACCGATAGTTTCTACCCCCGCACACACTCTGAGGGGGGTGAATTTTTTTCTCTACCGTAACCGTTTTACTGTTATTAGGTTTAAAATTCTGGCCAATTAGGGCGCGGAAACATAGAGTGACAGGTCCGGAGACCGCTGCTTCGAGGCCAGTGGGCGGGCCCTCGGCCGGCCAACGGCCGCACCTCTCCAAATATGGCAATTAAAATCCAACATGGCGTGGTTCAAACCCCCGTAGTAGCGGCACAAAACAGACTCCCCCAAACCAATGGGTGACGTCACGGGTGCTACGTCCATTCTTTATACAGTCTATGTGTTACATGTTACATGGAGGTGTGTGTGTCTCTGTCTGATATGTGTGTGTATTCAGAACTACACTAATAATGTAAACAGTTACTTTCTCACTTGAAAAAATATTAAAAGTTAATAAAGTGCATAATAACAGCATTACAGAAGGAAAAAAAACAGCTTTTCGCCCGTTTTACAGCTATTGTGTCATCAGGTGGGATCTCTGGTCGTAAACAGTCACCAAGTCCGTCACTGACCAATCAGCATTCATTAGCAGAATGCTAGCGTGTTATGGGCAACAAAAGCCCAATGTGTAGGAAATCGAAAGGACAAAACTTCTCAACAATTTCACTTTTAACCTATAATCCATATTGATCTTGCAGAAAATACAACAATATTTGCGATTTTTTTTTACGATTACCAGGTGAAAGGGACAAATTTAGCCTTCTAGCTCCATAGGGCCTCATTCATTCTGCACTCGCCCACGAGCACTCCTAGTGGAATTCTGGTGGAACTGCAACCAAGTTCGATACAATGGGGCTAATGGAGAGTGGCAAGGCTCGTCAATAAACTGGCTCTGGTCTAGTTCACGTTAGGGTTGCTAAGAAACAGCAACTCCCTGCATGCATTGCGTTACAGTAGACAGGAAGTGCTCACTGATACTTACAGGGTCACCGTTCAACAACTTAGCATTTTTCTCATAGACAACAATGGGAAAAGAAGCTAGCGGCTATAAAACGGTGGATAATTTTTTTGGAGTGTCACAACCTCCACGAAACGATTCGTTTCACGACCAGAATTTGATCCATTCAGTCCGATTATGTTTGGAAAGTCTAGAAGAGCCGCACAATTAAATTATGTTATTCCCGTTCTAGTTAGCCCAGAGCTAAAGCGGAAGTTAGCCGGCTAGCTCGGCGTAGCACTAGCTCGATCGGCGTACACAGCAAAAACTAAAAATCTTACCAAGAATATTTGTCTTATTTCTAGTCAAAACAAATCTCATTATACTTAAAATAAGACTCATCATATAAAAAGTAGCTTGTTTTTAGACACTTTTTACTTTTTTCAAGCAGATTTTCACTTGAAATAAGTAGAAAAATCTGATAGTGGAGCAAGTTTTTCTTTCTTATTACAAGCACACACAAAAATTGCTTTCACTGGCAGATTTTTCTACTTATTTTAAGTAAAAATTAGTTTGAAACAAATGAAAATGACCTCAAAACAAGTAATTTTTTAGGTGACAATCTCATTTTAAATGAAAAGAGTTTAGTTTGACTAGAAATGAGACATTTTGACAAGAAATAAGAAAAATATTCTTGGAATATTCCGGTTTCTTTAAAAAAAAAAAATCCCGAATCCTAATCCAAATCCGAATAGTGCACTGGCTGTACATCCCTAGTGTGTGTGTGTGTGATGCAGGGGTGTTAATAGTTTTGGATCTACAGCGTGTGTGTGCGTCCACGTGTCCACCCATGTGTGTGTGCAGGAACGAATTTTGTGTGTAAAGGCACATGCAAAAGCTGAACGGTGTGTGTATATGTGTGTATGTGTATGTAATACTGTAAATCTGTGTGTGTGTGTTTTTTTTGTGTTTGTGTGCGTGTTTGTGTGTACATAAATCACACCATCTCATTGTAATGTGAGTGCATATGAGACTGACTCAGTCACTGAACCACAGTCTCTACCCGGAGGGAGACAATGGGCTGTCAGAGCAGTTATCCACCCTCACTGTAAGGACACACAACACACACACACACACACACACACAAAATACACATACACACAACATACACACAAAATACGTAAATGCAAACTCAAGGCTGCCAGACGAGTTCGTCCAAGTTGCTGCGTAACAACACGACGAACACGTGTGTGAATCCAGAGTTAAACCACTTCCCTTCTCTTCTGCACAACAACACACAACAACACACAACTCCCTGTGTTCATAGAGTGCACACACACACACACACACACACACACACACACACACACACACACACACACACACACACACACACACACACACACACACACACACACACACCAGACAGCCTGTAACCAAAGCCACGAATCACATTAGCTTTCTGCTTATTTATAGTGGTCAATGGAGTCTGCTGTGTGACGCAGGGGGAGATAATAAAACCAGAGGCAGAGTGGGGAAAAAGAGAGGAAGAGGAAGAGGAAGAGGAGGGAGAGGAAGGAGAGAGAAAAGGGAGACAGTTAAAAGACTGAAAGAGCTGAAGAGGGAGAGAGAGAGAGATAAGAAGAAGATGAAGAAGTGCAGATGGATATGAAAAGAGCTGGAAGAGGGAAAGAGGGAGGGAAGTAAAAATTTATGGGGAGAGTTGAATGCAAAAGAATAAAACAGTAAAAGAGAAAGAAGATCTGGAGAAATAAAGAGACTGAACCAGAGAGAGAGAGGAAGTTTGAAAAGGAGGAGGAGGAGGAAAAAGAGGAGGAAGAAGAGTAGGAGGGATGAATATGACTTAAATATGCAAATATAGAAATGCACAAAAAACAACAGCAGCTAAAAGAACTTCAACAATGAAACAAGGAGCTGGTTTCAAGGAGACAAACTGACGACTCAGCTGTGCTGCAATGGATTCTGGGTAAATAAGGACTTAAAAAAAAAAAGTGTCCCAGAAATATCAAAATATTCATATTTGTTAGAAAAATTCAAGACGTTTTATTTTGAAATTTCATCAAAAAGTGACACAAACTCTTTTCTCCCTCCTCGATCCAGAGGCTTCTTATGTTTGTTTTTAAGCTACCGGTTAGCAGATACTATGTCAGTGTTGTTACCGTGGTAACAGCTTGGTGGTGTCGAATATTAAACTGTGTTTGTTTTTGTTTTGTTGTGAGTGGAAACAAACACTAAACAGTCTCGTCTCTGTGAACTTTATTTTGGCGGGGGATTTGATCTGAGTCAGAGCAACAAACAAACTGTAAGACGACGTAGAAAGACGAGGACAGAGCAGGTTTCACATCTGGACACTTCCCAGAGGACGGCTCGGACCTGTCGTCAGGCGAACTGCGTCGTCATGGCGACGCCTCGTTGTCCTGAGACGCCCCGGACGTCAGTTTGGACTTTCTCACTCTCAGCGTCTCTCAGCTGATAACTCCGATAACGGAGGAGCGGAAGGACCGGGTCTGTCCAGACCAAGGGGGCAGTTGTGGATCTGAGAAGTGAAGCTCACTTCCGCGTTCAAAAAACTGCAATCCCCCCGGCTTCCTCTGGGGGCTGGTGTCAGAAGGGAGCATTCCCCATAGACCCCCATGTTAAAATCGCCGATTTTACATCCTCAGTAAACATGTTAAAAGCCTGGTGTCAGAACGTTTTTTTTTCTCAATCGATAGTTTCTACCCCCGCACACACTCTGAGGGGGGTGAATTTTTTTTAAACTTTACCGTTTTACTGTTATTAGGTTAAAACTCTGGCCAATTAGGGCGCGGAAATGTTGAGTGACAGGCCCGAGCAGCTCCGTGGACAGCTGCTTCGAGGCCAGTGGGCGGGTTCTCGGCCGGCCAATCCAACATGGCGCTGTCCAGGCCGCCATATTTGAGTCACAAAAACGACTCCCCAAAACCAATGGGTGACGTCACGGACGCTACGTCCATTCTTTTTACAGTCTATGGTCCAGACCCACCACCACACTGTCTGTGACAAAACCCTCAGAAACATCCCATAATAAACACACACACACACACACACACACACACACTACTGACCCCGACTTTGACGTGTGAGTTCTACCAGACATTTCCAGACGGTCCAAAAGATGGACACTCCCCACCCTCAATGATCGCCATCTGGGCTACGTAGCCAAATATAATATAATATACATATATAGTATATATTTAAAGGGACAACAAGGAGTTTTTTTCTTTTTTTTGGTGATAAAAGAGTCTCATATTATGAATCTACGTTACCACTTGTTAATGGGTCCATTTTTGATATCGTTTTGTCCTTATAGTTATTTTAATATTATTATTTAGTGGTCGACTCACCCAGCATTTCTTAGTTTTGGTTTCATGGATGCTGTCCGGCGGGTCGCCGTTTATGGTTTGTTTGTTAGTTGTTGTTTTATGTTTGTGTTTTATGTTTTATATGGTAAAAATGCTGGGTAGCTTAATTTGGTATGTAGGACAGGCATTAATATAAGCATCATGCTTCTGCCTGTGCCTTTTCAGTCACTATTTTGTCGATAATGTTTTGTGTCGATAAGGTTATTGTGTGATGCGACTGAATAAATAATTTCAATCAATCAAAAAATCAATGGTCGGAACTACGACGTTATCTGATCGTCTTTGAACCTCCGACTTTCATTCTTGATCAATGAAAACATTCTTGGCAAATGTTTTCGCTTTCATCCGTCCAAAACTCCTAGTTGTCCCTTTAAAATGTAAGTAAGTAAGGCGTTCATTATTGCTAACTGAAGGTACAGACAATACAAGATGGTATGTGTTGACAGTAGTGTCCAAAAAAGAAAATTTTGGCAACTGTTGTGATCGACCATTAAAGGGACATATTATGTAAATCACTTCCTGAAGGTTCTTTGTCTACCGGCCCCCAACATGTGAGAATTGACAAAAATATCTGTAATTTTCAGGCTCCGACCCTAGGTTGAAATCCCTGCTGTTCCCTCAGATAATGATGTCATAAGTTACCTGTACCAGTAGAAGTGGGCGGGGCAAGCAGTGGTTAATTTGCATTTAAAGGAACAGGCACTGAAACCAGCCGTTCTGAACAGGGCTGTTTAGAGAGGATGAAAAGAGCTGTGATGTTTGATCCTTGGGGGATTTTGACCGAACCATGTCACAGACATGTCTTTAGGACACCTGGGAACTGTTTTAATGTGTGGAAAAGGGGCAGAATAAGACTCCTTTAGTTCTGCTTCTTGCACAAGGACAATATTTGATTTGAGACAACACTAACTGTCGAAAATTTCCGCAAGTAAGTACATTGTATAGCCTACTACATGGAAGTGTTTGAATTGAGATTCTCTGCTCCTTCACAATAAAAGCTCTTCCTCCTTCCTTCCTGCGTGACGAGGCTTTTATCGAGAGTCGTTCTAAAAACTAATTTGCAACGATCACACCGACTCACGATGACTCTTCCTACAGAGCAAACAAATCCACTCCTTCTCAAGATGAACACAAACTATTTTAAACACAGGACACACACACACACACACACACACACACACACACACACACACACACACACACACACACACACACACACACACATGCATTATTTCCTCTTGCTGCACTTCCAGACGACACTTTAGTCAAACTTTACGAGAGCGAACGCTTCCTCAGTTTGTTGCAGACGATGATTATCATTATGATTATGATTATTATCATCATCATGATGAACATCTGCCCTGTGAGAGTCCACATAAATGTTGACGACAGTTTTGCTCACACACACACACACACACACACACACACACACACACACGCTCCTGCTGCTGCGATCAGTGTTAAAATTGGTGTCAGTGCACTGACGTGACCTCGTCTCTTCAATCCCGTCCATTATCTCCTCGACCATCCCACAATTTGCAGCTCATTCTACTGTTGCACTCAGTGGAAGTCGCAGTGAATTGGAGCATCAGCTAAATGTAAATGGAAAAAGTCAAAGAGGAGGGAGGGGGGAGGGGGTTGGTTGGTTAAATGAACGGCCACAGTCTCTCCCTCCCTCCCAATGCACCAGAGAGATGAATCACAGCTAATTGACATTTAGAGGCTTGTGGCATTTGCCTGTTTATGTGGAGCTTCCCTGCCGTGCACACACACACACACACACACACACACACACACACACACACACACACACACACACACACACACACACACACACACACACACACACACACACACACACACACACACACACACACACACGTCTGCATGAACCATTATCCAAACATCCAAACATCCAAATCACAGCTGGTTTGTTTCTGACACCAGTGTCCATATAAAAACAATAAAGCTGCAGTTTCTGAATGGACATTTGTTACCAAGTCGTTTTATTTCTGTTATTTCTGCACCGTGTGACAGATCTCATAATTAGCGCTCGTCTTTGCTTTAATTTGTGTGTCTGTGGAAAAAAGTTTTTTTTCCCATTTGCTTTAATATTTACTGTCGGTGGATCTAAAAATCTAAATGAAATGTCAGGAGCTTCTTCTCCGACAGGAAATTAGCACTTTGATTCGAGGCGTCTGATGAGTCTCATCCCGTCTCGTCTCGTCTTGACACCAGAGTCTCAAAGGAAATTATTGTTTTTAATGAAGAGAAAGAGAGAAAAAAAAAAAAAAAAAGTGACTTTAGGGGCTTTTACTTTGACACAGGAAGTGATAATCAGGCTTCATCTGGCTGACACAGGTCGGATTTAGATTAAATATGAATATAAATATTAACAGCGATATATTCATCAAACTGTGAGGAAATAATAATCTCTCTGGGTCGATTAGATCCTCTGTGTTTATCTGTTTGTGCGATGAAGGATTTGTGTAATTTAGGTGTTTGATTACACGTAACACGTTCTAATAACGACACATTATTCATGTTTAGTCAAAGAGAGGAGTTAAATATTAATGGCTGCTTATAAATTACAGACTAATTAGATTCGTATCAGAGCAGGAAGAATGATTTATAAACGATGAGTTGAGTTTAACTAATGTTTAATAGTGTGTAGTTATTATAAAGTGAGTGATAAATAGAAATAAACTGTTTTATTTCTGTTTAAAGGGATAGTAGCATTTTTTTGTACACAGTGTCTGTTAGCGTTAGCACTGATTGATTGATAATTAAATCAACTCAAACACTATAATAAACATCACATTAAAGGGATAGTAGCATTTTTTTAAAGTGGGGTTGTATGATCTACAAATAGCCCCTAAGTACTTTAATTGCAGTAGAAGACTCTCTGCACTCCTCCCGTTAGCAACGCCAGCCCATAATAGCCCTGCCCAGAGATTTACAACATACAGTGTTTTGAACAGACCCAAAGAAACGGCCTATTTTCACGGCCTAAAAGAGGTTTTACCTGAAAAAAAAATACACAGTTCCATTGTTTGCTATAATATAATTTTTTTCCAGCCCTTCAAAGTGCAGGAAAAACGCAGTTTTTATTTGGACCTAACCAACTGCTGATCGGCGGGCGCTAACCCTGGGCGGAGGGATACGTGAGTTGGTTAGGTCCAAATAAAAACTGCGGTTTTCCTGCACTTTTTTCAGGTAAAACCTCTTTTAGGCCGTGAAAATAGGCCGTTTCTTTGGGTCTGTTCACAACACTGTATGTTGTAAATCTCTGGGCAGGGCTATTATGGGCTGGCGTTGCTAACGGGAGGAGTGCAGAGAGTCTTCTACTGCAATTAAAGTACTTAGGGGCTATTTGTAGATCATACAACCCCACTTTAAAAAAATGATACTATCCCTTTAATGTGATGTTTATTATAGTGTTTGAGCTGATTTAATTATCAATCAATCAGTGCTAACGCTAACAGACACCGTGTGGCTCGTCCTCTGTTTTTATTTAGACAGAAATAAACTTGTGGTTGAATCACGATGATGCGTTTATTATTTATACACTTGAGTGAAACAAAATGTCCAAAATAAAAGATCTAGACGCTGGAGCCTTTAAAATAAAACTCCTCTGCTCTTCACTGAGTCACGGACGCAGCTGTAGCAGATGTAAAGAAAAGACTGTCCACTTTAAGTTTCTCCTTCATTGTTCTCCTCATCCGTCTTGGCAGAATGGGGTTAACTGTGTGATCGCTCCACTTAATCACTGCTCCGTCCCTCCAGCTGCTGTCGCCCCGGCGACGGGGCGCAGGTCGAGGTGCGACATCCCATCTCTTGTGCAGAGAGAGAGAGAGAGCGTCGAGCGATCGAGCGTGAATTAAGCTGGAAGCCACGAACACGACTGAGCCGCTAACGAGGGAATAGAAGAAAAGAAAAGAAAGAAAACGGCTCTGAAAGATTCATGTGCTGAGGGTTTTCATCATCGCTGTCGGATGTGAAGGAGTGGCAGCGAGACGAGAGGATGGAGGTGGAGACCGATCACCAGATGTAAATGTTCAGAGCAGAACATCTGGAAGAGCACTAGTGAAAACACTTTAACTTTATTATAACTGCACAGTATGAAACATTAGTGAAGCATCATTATTTATCCACTCGTCTATAATGAGTTGAACTATCTACATGTTCATACCTAATTAATGATGATTCAACATTTATAAATCAATTGTATCAGTGGAAAACCAGTTAAACTAAAGCTTCATACTGTGTAGTTACTATAAAGCGTCACCTTTAATGACTTGTTGCACATCCAGTAGCAGCAGCTCCAGATGCAAACATCTGGCTGCAGCGTGTTCAACAGCCAATCACTGCCCTTACCTGCCAGGTAAAGGTAACAGGTAAAGGGCTGTGTAACCCCGCATTATGTATAATTAGTATGTTTTATTTGAACTTTGTATTATAATCTACCCAAACTCTGTATTTTAACCTATTTATTGCACTCACCGCACTTTCTTTCTTTCTTTTTTTGGGGGGGGTATGCATGCCATTGATAGTGTTGTATATTCTGTTGTGTATGTATGCACTACTTGCCCAAGACAAATTTCCCTGTGACAAATAAAGTTTATTTGATTTGATTTTGATTTGATAATGACGCATTTTGTAATAATCTGCCACATTTTGTAATAAAATTATTGAACGCAATGTGTAATAAACTTTGCCACATTTTGTAATAAATTGTCATATAATGCACCATTTATAACAAAATGCAGATGTTGCATTTTTTATGAAAAAATGCAATGTGTAACATCTTATTACAAAATGCGGTAAAGTTTATAACATATTAATGTTTTACAAAAAGTGGCAGATTATTACATAATGTGGCACTACAGGCTGAAACATGAAGAACCAGAACCAGAAGCAGCAGCTGCAGTTCCTCTATGGTTACAGCTGCTTGACTCCGCCTCTTCACCCATTAAGGGGGCGGAGCCAAGTGCTATTGGAGCCGAAACAAGGAGCTGATAGGAGCTGCACCTCTCCACCTCTCCACAGCTGCAGAGCTCTGAGCTCAGACTCAGACTGTGACTCTGACTCTCCTCTGATCCACTGATGATACTAAATATTGATTTCAGCCTCTCGGAGCCGCTGGAGCTGCAGCTTGAAGAAAATCTGTTAAAGCCACTTCACAGTCACATTATTATTCTTTTACGGCTGATTCTCTGGAGTGGAGACTGAGAGTGATGTAAGGGGGGAAACGGTGTGTGTGTGTAGTGTGTGTGTGTGTGTGTGAGATCAATCAGCGAGGGGTTTGATCATGTTTCCCACAGCAGCAGCAGCTCGGTCATTAAACAGGTCACAACTCATTAACGTCCGACGCTCCTGACATTCACACGAAAGGAGAAAAAACGAGGAAACTACACAATATAATTCTTCAAATGTGATGAATGTAGATGAAGAGAGGAAGAGGAGGAGGAGGAGGAGGTGGAGGTGGAGGGATGAAGCTGAGCGACCGTCACACACACACACACACACACTCACACACACACACACTCACAACACACACTGGGGAGCTGAATTAGTGGTAATTGGCATTTGACAGCTCATAATCACAGCATTTTGCGTTTGGCGTTTGAGTAACAGGACACCGATCAACAACGAGGTGGAAGGAGAGGAGACGGGAGATTAGTGGTGGTTTCACACACACACACACACACACACATTGGCAGTCAAAAGCTCCATGGCATCTGTGAGGATATTTCCTTTTTTCTTCTTTCTTTTTTGAAAAACCACAAAGACGTTAATACGACTGAAATTAATTCCAGAATGAGATAATATCCAGCATGTGAAGCGCAGCAGCAGATGATCCCTCCGCTGTGGTCGCTCTATTATAGAATTATAAAAGATCTTGACTGACAAACTTAAGCAGGAAACGGAGAATACTTCCATTCAACCGCTGTCACCTAAACACACAGTAATCACCTGTGATTAAAGAGCGGAGCGGCCGGCGCTGTTTGTTCTTGCAGACAGAGAATAAAGAGTGGTTTTTATGAATGATTGGAGGGTAATCTGCAGAGTTTCAGAGACCTGAGATCGTCCACATGCATGAAGCAAAGACTTAAAGCATGATGGGAAAGGATGGTCGACCCAAACACAAAGTCCAGAGCTGAGAGGAAGCAAAACTTTTCTATATCATTTCCTGTAGTTGCTGCAGAAGGCCCCAGTCAAACTGCAGCTGCATTGATAACACGTCAGTTTCCTCTATGGTGCTGGTACCAGTGTTTAGCTGGTTCAACTCTCATTCCTCTAAAGAACCAGTTTGCTTTTCCACTTGAAACGAAATGAAAACCCAGTCCGACCCAATGCAGCCTGTCTCACTAGCATTAGTTCATTAAAAAATAGTAATAATTGCTGCTGGTCCAGTGTTTCCCACAGGTTTGCAAGGAGACTGTGGCGGTAGCGGATCGTCCAACGTCGCGGCGTATCAGTTTAGCTTTTACCACGCACTGCTGTTATGCATGCGCGCTTCTCTGTGTGTGAGAGAGAGAATGCCAAAACGGAGGGGCGCTACGCGGAGATGAATGAATGGAACAATATTGCGTTGATAGAAAAAAAAGCAGAATCAATTTGTGGCGCTTGGTCTTGATTCTGTGGCGCTGCGCCACACATTGGTCTATGAATGGGAAACACTGTGGTCCTTTTCTTCTAAGTATCAATGTGGTTTATTTTTCTTATATTTCAACTGGTGTTGTTCTTTTCTTGTGTATTTTTAGGTCTTTTTTAAATGTCTTGTGTGTGTGTGTGTGTGAATGCACGTGGACGTGACCGGACTTGCCTCAATGAGGTCGTTTCCAGTAAACTCTGGACTATATCCCTTCAGGACACTTGGATTGCAGTGGACGAGCAGTGTGGAGGAATATTAAATGGTTTTTGTGTAGTTTTATGGACATATAAAGTTTTGGTTGGACTACGAACCCGCCCCCAGCCCCTGATGTAGTTGTGTAAAAACCTTAATCTGCTTCAGGTCCGGCTGTTTGAGACACAATGAGATGTTGATTTCAGCCGCTCGCTGTGTCACAGCTCAGCTCAGCACTCACTGTTGATTAACTGGAGGAGACTTAGTGAAAGAAAAGGTAATTTAGTTTTTTTCCCCACTCTTTAATAAAACCATTAGAGCTTTATACTTCTTTGCTTCTGATGAACAATGACATAGATTTTTTTTTTCCAATTTCTTATAATAATAATTCTCTGCGCGGTCCAGAGCCGGACTGACGTGGTGTTGGTGGTTAATGAGTCAGGTGACAGGTGTGACGGATGATGGACGGATGGACCTTTAATAACATGAACAGGCAGCTGCCGGCGCCTGTAACTGACATGTTTACACTGTGGGCGGCTTTTTACACTGCTCCCATGTTGTCAGCTGACAACCCATTAACTCCAGCTATGGTGATTTCTGTATTTTTATTTTATTTTTTAATTTTTTTTACTGAAGAGCAGCTTAAATCCTCTGTGGGCTGAGAAAAACCAATCCGACCCGTGGGCTCATCATGATGAAACGTTTTTTTTTTTTTCTCTCTCTCTTTTTCTGTCTGGGTGAGGACGTGGATGTCGTCTGCTGCTTTTCATTTCTGAGAAGTTGGTATTTTGCAGATGTAAGACGCTCACTCACCCGCATGATTAGGGCATTAACGCACTTCTGAGACTGTCTGAGTGTGTGTGTGATTTGCTTTTGACACTAAACTCCTCCTGTACGTCGCCGCCTTAAATCAAGCTCCTATTGTCCCTGTGATGACAGCAGAGAGAGGGAGAGGCCGATAAGCTTCTGTTATCATAATGACCAGGTTGGAGATGTTTGATCCACTCACACGTTACAGAACTAATATAATATAATATAATGGAGGTTTTTTCTTTCACCTCCCACCTGCTCAGGTAGAGAAACCACCAGCTGCCTCCTGTTATTCACATGTGTTTATATCATTGTTATATTCTTATTTCAGTGTCAAAGTCTCCACCGCTCTGTTTCTGACTGTGTGAAGCTGAGTGTTACTATGAATCATGTTTTATAACGGATCGTCAAATCAAATCAATCAGTGTCGACTCTGCTGCTCTTGTTTGTCCCTGTCGACTTCCTGTAGTTTGTCTCTGTCCAACACTCACTTTTATATTTTCTCTGTTGGACCATAAAGAGTCTATGTTTATAAGTAATAACTCCACTTCTATGTGTTTTAGGTGAGAAATGGTTGAAAACATTTGATGCTAATTGTGTTAGCTGCTTTATGGCATTTTCCATGTTACGTGAGCATTGAGCTAATACGTTTATTGTTAGTTGCTGATCTGTGATGTGTATTTTTAAGTTGTGCATCAACATGAGCGACTCCGTGTGATTGTGACTAGTGTTGTAAAATTCCGGGAATTTTCAAAGTTGGAAACTTTCCATGGGAATATATGGGAATTAACGGGAATATATGGGAATAAAAGGGAATGAATGGGAATAAATCAGAAATTTACAAAATTGAAGGTTGGTCCTTAACAGGGAACTTAAATATAGTTGTGAAAAAGATATTGTAGCATACTAAAACAACCAGATTTAATGCAAGTACACTTGAATATCTACGGAAAGCAAAGTGTTTTCACTACATTTCCCATGAGCCTCCGCGCGCACGATATGCAGAGCTAGCAGTACCTCCAATCACTCGTAAACATCCCCCCCCTTGGACAGGGAAAAAGAAAAGAAATTTTCCGCCCCTTTGCAACCCTAATTGTGACTTTATTTCAGTTTTTCCCAGCGACAGTGAACGTCTCACACTCAGCCTGTTAGCTTCCTGTCAAGCTAAACGTAACATCTACGATCACTCTGACCTTTGACAGCCGACATATAAACATGTCATCCTGCAGCTGCATGTTTATGCAGATGAGACGCCGACACTGACAACCTGGCTGCAGCTCCGTCCGCCTCGGCGTGGAGGAGAAAATACATAGAAATGAAATGTTTTCAGGTTGAATTGTCGGATCGAAGCTTTTTCACACTCTGGAAACGCTCTAAGTTTCAATTTGGTCTCTATAAATATCCTCGTAGCAATTACTAAACCAAAAAGCTCTTAAATGTCTGTCTTCGGCGCAGCGAGCAGACGCAGATTAACTCTAAATCCTTCTGAGGTTTTCCTTTTCTTCTCGCCACCGAACCTCAGTTTGTTTCACAACCAATAAAACAACAACAGAAGAGAGCTGCCGCCTCTCCGTCCACACACACACCTGACACATGACGTGTGACACAACCAAGGGCGTCAGTTTACTTTGAAAAGTGGTGGGGACAATGACCATATGCGCACCCCCCTGGACTCACGAGCATTTTTTTTTTTTTTAATTCTCCGCTGGACCGCAGCAAAAAAAAAAAAAAAAAAGAAGCCCTGTTACAACCAAAAACGTAATAACTGCCAATAACGTAATAACTGCCAATAACGTAATAATTTTGGCCATTTCAAATGTAATAAAGCCAATAGTGTAATAATGTGCCAATAATGTAATAAAACTTTTGAGCCAATAACGTAATAACTTTTTGCCGATAATGTAATAAGGCATTACATTATTGGCTGGTTATTACGTTATTGGCCTGGTATTAAAAAAAACCTTTCAAAATGTAATAACTGGTGCCGATAATGTAATAACACATAAAAATGACAGCAGCTCTTGAAAATAAAGGCTTTTGTGAAGTTTTTGTGCAGTTTGCTAATCAAAAATAGGTAGCCTATAGTGGATGACACAGTCGTCATATTTATTCATCCAAGATATGTACTTTCACCTCTCTCTCTGTCTTTCTCGATCTCTCACTCACTTCTACCATGATATGTTTGCAAACAGAAGAAGTAAGCACTGTAGGCTATCAACAACCTCCAAAACATAACCAAACGTGTGTATTGAATGGTGTCTGCCAGCCAAAACTACATCAACACAATGAGCCTCATTCACGAACCGTTCTTAAGAACAAATTTGTTCTTAAGTCCTACTTACAAAGTTTTTACGAAGATTGTGGCATTCATGAATGTTTTCTTATCCAGAATTTGTTCTTAATTAAGAACAAAATCTACGAACAGTTGTGTGTAGTGTGAACACTTACAGTAAGTGCACTGTTGCAGCCCGCAATTAGGAGAAAAAAAATCATATCGGCAGCTGTATGCCCCCCTCTCCCCCCAAAAAAGATATGATATGAATTTAGTGTCTGTAATGTTTTTTAAGAGACTGCAATGATTTGTCAATTATTATTATTAATATATATGATTATTAAAAACATCATAAAAGATAAGAAAATAATTCTTATTCAAATCATATAATGTCATACAACTGCAGAACAAAAGAAAAAGCTATAATCGGTTATTTTTGCAGAAGTCTCAGCACCTAAAAGTGCGTAAGTATACTCCTGACTGTTCGTAGATTTTGTTCTTAGTTAAGAACAAATTCTGGATAAGAAAACATTCATGAATGCCACAATCTTCGTAAAAACTTCGTAAGTAGGACTTAAGAACAAATTTGTTCTTAAGAACGGTTCGTGAATGAGGCTCATTGTGTTGATGTAGTTTTGGCTGGCAGACACCATTCAATACACACGTTTGGTTATGTTTTGGAGGTTGTTGATAGCCTACAGTGCTTACTTCTTCTGTTTGCAAACATATCATGGTAGAAGTGAGTGAGAGATCGAGAAAGAGAGAGAGAGAGGTGAAAGTACATATCTTGGATGAATAAATATGACGACTGTGTCATCCACTATAGGCTACCTATTTTTGATTAGCAAACTGCACAAAAACTTCACAAAAGCCTTTATTTTCAAGAGCTGCTGTCATTTTTATGTGTTATTACATTATCGGCACCAGTTATTACATTTTGAAAGGTTTTTTTTAATACCAGGCCAATAACGTAATAACCAGCCAATAATGTAATAGGGTTCATATGTCTAACTTTGTTTTTCATGTTTGAAAATTAAAAACTACATCAACACATGAGCTTACAGGCCCCATGTTGGATAAAGTGACGTTTCAAAGTTGTTGTTGTTTTTTTTTTTTTTTTTTACAGTAATGATAAAGCAGCTTTAGGTTCTATATACTGTGAAAGTCTAAAGGTAGATGTTTGTATTGCTCCATATTTTTTTTACATTTGTGAATGAGTGAAAGCTACTTTTCATTTGAGAAGGAACAGTTTTAATTTAATTTTGATTGTTCATGTTCTATCCTGTGTATTGTACACTGCAGTTCAGATTTTGGGATTGGAAATAAATAATAATGCAAGTCCAGGACAATATATGGTGAATTCATTTGACACCTCAACACCCTCAACGAGACACTGATTTTATGGTATATGCATGGTACACATGAAAAATTGCCTGTTTAGACAAGAACATCTATGAATATCTATTTGGCTACAGAGGGGAAAGACCACACAATTATGAGAGAGAGAGAGAGAGAGAGAGAGAGAGAGAGAGAGAGACATATCTTGGATGAATAAATATGACGACTATATGTCATCCACTAACTGCCCAAAAACTGCAAAAAAAAACCTTTATTTTCAAGAGCTGCTGTCATTTTTATGTGTTATTACATTATCGGCACCAGTTATTACATTTTGAAAGGTTTTTTTTAATACCAGGCCAATAACGTAATAACCAGCCAATAATGTAATGCCTTATTACATTATCGGCAAAAAGTTATTACGTTATTGGCTCAAAAGTTTTATTACATTATTGGCACATTATTACACTATTGGCTTTATTACATTTGAAATGGCCAAAATTATTACGTTATTGGCAGTTATTACGTTATTGGCCGTTATTACGTTTTTGGTTGTAACAAGCCCAGTTGGGGCATGACAAGCTGGTGATCAGCTGTGGTCATTGAATTGTTAGACTACAGTAGGTCATTTCAATTTGCTCATCTGTGTTTTTTCCTTTTTATTTTATCTATCGAGAGTGAGTGAGAAACAGAGAAACAGCGGGTGCACACCAGATGATTGCCAACCGGCAAAAACTGAAACGAGACGGTTAAAGAGAGGAAAAACAAACTACAATATAGCCTATGTCCAAAAGACTTTGTCCCGTCGTCACGTGAGCGAGGGAGGATCGGATGGTCGCTCAGGTTTAGTGATGAGGAACTGTCACTGTCAGCAGCTGCTCCAAACAGACACGTTACTACGGTAACTTTATTTTGAAGGGACAGATTAGATGTTGATTTCGTTAACAGTGACTTTGCACCCAAACATTAAGCATAGCCTATCGGGTGCTGTCTCATCCGGTACAATCAACCCCGCGTGGAGGCTCGCGTGCTGCCGCCCTTCAGTTCAGCGTCTGTTCTATTTTTCACGCGAGCCGTGAGCGCCGTTGTCAAGCTGGATAGACGCATCGTACCAGACAGGAAGTCGGGCACAGAAAAGGCGAGAGAATCCGGTAAATTTTCAAAATAAAATGATGATTACCGGTAATGAAGTTGTTGCTTGTTCGTCTATAAATATTTGTCAGTTGCGTCTGCACACGAGACACACACACATCCATACATACAGAGCTTGAGACAGACCTGTGTGTGTGGAAAACCGAGTACAGACGAGTGGAGTCGATGTTTTACCGGCGAGGAGAGCAGGAGAAGCAGCTCCCTGTGTAACCAGCCAAGCGGCTGCGAGGACGCGCACAGCGCGCCGCTCCGGGCTGTGAGAACTCTTTAATTGAAGCTACATTGTTGCGAGTTGGCTCCGGCAGAGCCTCTGCGCCGTGCACACTGTTTCAGCTGCCTATTTTGTCATAGTTTATCAACGTTTTTTCGTCATTCTTCATTAGGATAATGTTAAGTTCATTTTGTGGTGGGGACAAAATTGTTCTTGACAAAAAGTGGTGGGGACATGTCCCCAGCGTCCCCAGCGTAAATGACGCCTATGGACACAACAACACTTTCACTTTCACCTCCGTGTTTTTGATCTGGCAGCTGAAAAATGTGTTGGTTTGAGTCCGGGGGCCGTTCTGCTCTTGATGCAGGATTACTGAGTTAACGGCACCTTTGATGGGTAAAAAAACCCCAGAACAGGCTTCAAAGCTGCAACACGGACTCAAGTTAAAAAGAAGCTGTTGTGCACGTTACACCGTGTCCAGATAACTTTGTAATCCTGCTCTGAGAGGGAGAGAAGAAGTCGCGGCTGCTTTCTGCCAAGGAATAAGACCCCAGAATACTCATCAAATACACAATCCAACAACTCCACAACGCTCTGGTGGACAAGTTGTGACCTGCACAGAGTTGTTTTAGAGGGAAATTCATGCAAAACCGCTGATAAGCGTTCGCATTGAGGACAGTTTTTCATCATCAGTCTCTGCATTTCCCTCTAAAACAACTCTGTGTGGTAACGTTGTGTTATTATCTCATAGCGTGGTGAATGTGCAGGTCACAACTTGTCCACCAGAGCGTTGTGGAGTTGTTGGATTGTGTATTTGATGAGTTTGATGAGGGAAACCAAGAAATCCCATAATGAGCCTCTGTAGCGTCGCTCTGAGCAGCTCACGGCTCTGCTCCGCCGTTCTAAAAACAGCTTTCACCGACAATTAAAGGTAACAAACCTACTGCTAAGACTATAGGGATTATGGCAATGGGCCAATTTGCCAAAATGTTGAACTATCCCTTTAAAGATCCACCTCTTCTCTCACCTTGATTTTTATCTAGTTATTAGTTTAGCTTTTATTTGTATTTTACCTTATTTAAGCGATTATTTTATTGTCTAAACTTTTATTTTTGGTCTATTTTGGTCATTTATGTTGTTTTTCCTGCTGTTATTAAGGAACTGGTGTGACCTGTGAATGTGTGTGTGTGTGTGTGTGTGTGCTGCTGACAGAGCAGATTTACCTGGATACAACAAAGTTAAAGAGAAAACTTTGTTTCTGTGTCCATAAGGTTTGTTGTTTTGACGCAGCTCTGCAGCAGCAGCAGAGAGGAGCTGAGTGAACATTTGACAAACAGCAGCGTTTACCTGTTAAATAAGAGCAGCAGGTTCAATATCTCAGCTCTCACCTCTGCTGCTCCACGTGCAAATAAAAACAAAGACGTTCTACTTCTGAGAGGCGACGACAACGACAGCGGTGACTCTATACCTACTCTCTGTGACACCAACAAAACAAGACGAGGAGAAGCAGCAGCAGCAGCAGAGAGAGAAAGAGAAAGAGAAAGAGAGAGTTCACTTCCTGAAGATGGACGGTGCTCGTCTCCAGGGACGACGGATGGATGGGAGGAAGCGGAGCGAGACGCCGTCCGTCCGTCCGTACGATACATCTCTGTCACACTCTCTCACAAAACAAAAGATCTGTGTCAAACGCTTTTGTTCCCCGTGTCCTTTCATGTGCGGCCGCTGCTTTGGACGGAGTTGGTCTTATTCCTTTTATCTGATGTTCCTCCACCGCTCGATAAACTGCTCAGATCAGAGCGGAGGCACGAACTCATCAAAAGGAATTATTCAGAAAGAAAAGAAAGAAAGAAAGAAAGAAAGAAAGAAAAGAGGGGAAGACGATCGAGATACAAGAAGAACAAATTGGATAGTTTATCCATTATCTGTGCAGTCAGAGGACGAGCAAAGACGGAGAGGACACAGAGAGTTAGAGGAGCAACAGGGTCATGGGTTTAAAGGAATAGTTCACCAAAAAAAAAAAAAAATTCAGTCATTAGTGACTCACCCTCATGCTGATGAATACTCCGGAGTAGTTTTTTATTCTTCAAAGTGCATCTGGAGACCCGGGAGGCCGGTTCCTAGTCCAACCAAAACTATATATAGAGTTTACTCAGACAAATTAAATCCAGGACTGTTTAGGCTGAATAGTTCACCAAAAAATAAAAATTCTACACAAAAAAACATTTAATATTCCTCCACACTGCTCGTTCGCTGCAATCCAAGTGTCCTGAAGAGAGATAGTCCAGAGTTTACTGGAAACTACCTCATTTAGGACATTTTTACAACCTGAACAGTCCTGGATTGAATTTGTCGGGGCGTTCTGGCGTTCACGCAATGCACGCATGCATCGTGCCCGACACAAAAACGTCCATAAAACTACACAACAACCATTTAATATTCCTCCACACTGCTCGTCCACTGCAATCCAAGTGTCCTGAAGGGAGATAGTCCAGAGTTTACTCAGTAAAAATTAAATCCAGGACTGTTTAGGCTGTAAAAATGTCCTAAATGACGTTGTTTCCAGTAAACTCTGGACTATCTCCCTTCAGGACACTTGGATTGCAGTGGACGAGCAGTGTGGAGGAATATTAAATGGTTGTTGTGTAGTTTTATGGACGTTTTTGTGTCGGGCCCTATTGACTCTTATATAAAGTTTTCGTTGGACTACGAATGGAGGAATAAAAAACTACTCCAAAATATTCATCACCATGGGGGGGAGTCAATAATGACTGAATTTCATTTTTTTGGTGAACTATTCCTTTAATACACTGAGCCAGAGGAAATCAACACTCTGAACATGTTGCATTATGTGTTTCAAAACACACAACACAACACAAACTCATACTGTAGCCCAGTACACATGAGCATGAACAAAACCATGCAACTGTGCAAATACAGAATTCAGCCTCTACAAACACACATTTATTTATTTTTCCCACAACGATCGGAGCTTGAATTACAGAGATGTCACAGAGCGAGTTTGAGCGACTCGTCAACTCGTCTGAACTGTGATGCAGAAAGAAGCGACGACCCGACGTGACACCGGCTGCAGAGCGAGGACAAACGGAGCTGCTGTGATGAAAAGACGAGCGTTTCTACTCGTTCATCTACTGACGTGTGACAGAGACAAAGGAGGAACTCTCATCCTGACCTCATGCTTTTCTCTTTCTTTCATTTCTTTCTATTTCTTTTTTTTACGTGAAGGGGGGAAGCCACTGATTCAGTGTCGGAGGGAGCTAATGAAACAGCACGGAGCTCCTGTGGGACACATTAACTGACCTCAAATCATCATCAGCAGCAGCAGCAGCAGCAGCAGCAGCAGCACAGACAGGAACATTTGCAGAGGGAGAACAAGGCAAAAAAAAAATATATATATATATATATATATAAATAAATAAATAAAAGAAGCCAGAGTGCAGAACAAAACGCGACGACAAGAACAGAACAGAGTGTAAAAAATGCAGCAGCACGAGAAAACACAAGAGGAGGAAGAGGAGGAGGAGGGGGGAGAGGGGGGAGAGAGGAGGGAGGAAGAGGAGGAGGAGGTGTGTATGTGGAAATGCAAAACGAGAAGTCGACACACACAGTGAGATAGAGGAGTGTTTGTGCTCTTTGTGTTCTGAAATGAGGAGGAATGAGAAGAAATGGATGCAGGCCTGCAGGGAGGGAGGAGGGAGGAGGGAGGAAAGGGGGGAGGAGAGGGGTGAGGGGGAGAGGAGGGGGGAGGGAGGGGGTGAGGGCAGCACACAGTGTACCAGGACATTACAGGCTGAAATTACATAGGACACAATCTCTCCTCCATCACTGCTACAATTCAATTCGTTCCCCGGGTTCCTGCTGCGACCGGGCATCTGCAGGTGGTGTGTGTGTGTCAGTGTGTGTGTCTGTGTGTGTGTGTGACCTCTCTCCAAATCTATTATCTCTGCAGGTATCAAGATCACATCCAACAGTCGGTGCAGGCTGACCGATGACTGCCAACACCGGCCTGCATGCTGCATATGTGTGTGTGTGTGTGTGTGTGTGTGTGTGTGTGTGTGTGTGTGTGTGTGTGTGTGTGTGTGTGTGTGTGTGTGTGTGTGTGTGTGTGTGTGTGTGTGTAAGTGTTCTTGTACTTGCTACGCTGTGAGGACCGTGACGAGTTTTTAACCAACACAGTGAGGACATTTTTGGGAAGTGAGGACATTTTGGCCGATCCTCACTTTCTCCAAGGGCTGTTTGAGGTTTAAGACTTTAGGTTATAATTAGGTTTAAATTAGGTTAAAGGGACAACGAGGAGTTTCTATTTGGTTATAAAAAAGTCTCATATTAATGTGGATGAATCTACGTTACCACTTGTTAATGGGCCCATTTTAGATAAATATATAGTTTTGTCTCTATCATTATTTTGTTATTATTAGTGGTGGTGGAAATGCTGGGTGAGCCGACCAGCATTTCTTTACTTTCGGTTTTGCGGCGAATCATGAGAATAACGCCGCCGAATCTCCGTTTATGGTGGGAAGGGAACTACGACGGTATGTGATCGTCTTCCAACCTCTGACTTTAATTCTTGATGAATGAAAACATGAGTCTGTCTTGCGCCGGTCAAATAAATGTACGATGCGCGCGGAGGCTCATAAATGTAGTGAGAAAACGCTTTGCTTTTCCAAAACTCCTCGTTGTCCCTTTAAGAGTAATGGTTAAGGTTAGGCATTTGTTTTGGATGGTTAAGGTTAGAGTTAGGGGCTAGGGAATACATTATGTCAATGAGTGTCCTCACAAAGATAGCATTACAAGGATGTGTGTGTGCGTGTATAAGTGTGTCTGTAAGCGTGTGTGTTTGTGTGTGTGTGTGTGTGTGTGTGTGTCTGTAAGTGTGTGTGTATGTGTGTATGTATATATGTGGGTGTGTCTTTGATCTCTGGCTGTCCTTGCCATGCCCCTCATCTCTCTCTCTCTCTCTCTCTCTCTCTGGTGTAAACACACACACACATACACACATACACCACACACAGGGTGGCCTCTGTTGGCAGTAGGCAGTAACACACACACACACTGCAACACACACACAGAAACACACACACAGAAACACACACACACAGTGAGAGCCTCCAGCTGTTTCCAGTCTCTTTCCCGTCTGACTGACAGACACTGAGCAGACTGATCTCCTCAACTTGAGCCGTCAGCTTCCTCCCCCTCCCCCTCTCCCCCCCTCCTCCCCCCTCCTGCCCTCTCACTGACTCACCCCTCCCTTCTCCTATCCCCCTCTCTCTCTCTCTCTCTCTCTCTCTCTCTCCATCACTCCTCTGTCTTGTCGTCCTGCTCTGTCCTCTGTGTCCTCTCTCTTCACCTCCTCCGGACCATCTGACGTGTTTGTTCAGTCACTGGATGCAGACAGGAAATTAAAAGGCAGAAGAAAGAAGAAAATCCAACTCAAACAGCTTCGTATGAGTCAAACTCCACAGGTGAGGCCGACGACAGGTGGTGGGTCAGGTGACTGAATCCACAAGATGAGATGAGTTTTAAATAACAGCGGATCTCTTGGTCCTAATGCCAACATGCTGATGTTTAGCAGCTTTATTACTGGAGCTCCTCAAATAAAACCAGAGTCTCTAACAGACTCTGGTCTCCTGTATTGGACCGAGTCTGGCTCCAGGTCTGAGTAAATAAAAGTCAAGTCTCAGTTAGAAGCCGGGTCTGTTCCTATTTTTTGAGCCGTTTCTAAGCTGCTTCATTCCTGCTACAGTTCTCAACGGGCCTGAACTAGAGGCTGACATTTTATCGGGATTCCCGCGGGAATCCCGTGACTCGGGAGTCAATTTATTTTGAATCACGTGATCGGGACGTGACGGGAAAAAATGTAAACGGGAGTGAACGGGACCGGGAGTCAAAGCGCGACATTCAAAGAAGCACAAGCCAGGCAGTGCTACGGATGGTGCGCTCAAAACGGTCCAAAGGTTTTAAGTGTGTGGACTGATGCACACTGCACACCCTCAGTGATCACTGTCCTGGCTCCGTAGCGGTGTACCTAAATCAACATACCGGTAGGGAAACGTTTTCGGCCAGTCAGACTGACTCAGAGGAGTCAGCTGATGCAGCGGCGGCGTAATCTCCACCTCGCATTAAACAGCTGATGCTCACTGCACACCCTCAGTGATCACTGTCGTGGCTACGTAGCGGTGTGTAACATGTGTAAATCAACATACCGGTAGGCAATTAAACGTTTTCCGCCAGTCAGAGGAGTCAGCTGATGCGGCGGCGGCGTAGCCTAATCTCCACCTCGCATTAAACAGCTGATGCAGACGAGCAAAAAATAAAGAAAGAAAAAGAGAGAGAGGGAGAGAGAAAGGACGAGGAGGGCGTTCATTATCGCTAATTGAAATAACAAAACAAGACGGTAGATGTGTTGACGCCACATCTACCGTCTTGTTTTGTCTGTCATTCAGCCTGCAGTGCGCTGAGAGGGGGGGGGGGGGGGGGGGGATCTGTGTCTGTCAACACAATCGTTTACATGATGACTGTGTTCATAGAAAAAATCGGGAACAGGACGGGTTCGGGAGTGATTTATTCGGGATTTGAACGGGACAGGATTTTTTTTTGACTTTGTCACGGGACCGGGACGGGACGGGAATTTTTTTGCGGGAGCGGGACGGGACGGGATTGAAAAAACACTCCCGTGTCAGCCTCTAGCCTGAACGTCCAAACACGACCTGCCAGTGTTGAAGGACTCATGAGCATTAAAGGAGACATATTATGCCCCTTTTCCACCAATGAAAATAGTTCCCCGGTGTCTTAAAGACATCATGCTTCGGTTAAAATCCCCCAAGGATCAAACATCACAGCACTTTTCATCCTCTCTAAACAGTCCTGTTCAGAACAGATGGTTTCAGTGCCTGTCCCTTTAAATGCAAATGAACCACTGCTTGCCCCGCCCCCTTCTACCGGTACCAGGTAGGGGTGGGGTTATGCAAATTAGAAAACTAGTTAAATCATCGTAACTGAGAGAACAGCTCATAAAACCACATGGATTTCAACCTCGGGAGCCTAAAAATAACAGATTTTTTGGTCAATTTTCACATTTTGGGGCCGGAAGACAAAGTGATATTTCCATAATATGTCCCCTTTAATTCTTAGCCTGAATTCAGCTAACAAATTATTATATGTTTCCATCCAGTGCTGATTAAACTGGTAAATGATGCTGCTCTGGATCCGTCTCTTTTAAACAGGAACAACAGAACCATTTTAAAGGAGTTTCCATCTTTGCTGAGCAGAAGATTTACGGTATTAGCTTAGCTTAGCTGATTAGCATGCCAACGTATTTTAACCAGCACAGAGATGAGGAACGTTAGATTTACAGGTGTTTGGTCGTAAACCAAAGTGAAACTCGGTCTCAGCTCGGACTCAAACCCAAGACTCTACAGCTCAGACTCTCTGACAGAAGAACACCAGTGACAAACTGAGGTAGATATAATACAGAACTACAGATGCTATGGGTTAGGGTTAGACTTCAGCTCTGTTTTTAACGGCCGACACTGACCAGAACCATCTGGACTTCTCTCATCTTCTCTTATCTTATCTGTCTGTTCTGTTCACTGTGCCGTTGCCCTCTCAGTCAGGTCACAGGTCAGAGGTCAGAGGTTCAGAGACGAGCTGCAGCTGTATCTTGCACATTAAAAACTCAAATCCATGAAGTTTGTGAGCTACAACAGCCCACTCAACAATTACAGACAACATAAAGACTTCTGTGTTTTCTGATTTCTAACTTTCTATCTTTTCTGCGTCTTGAGAAGATTTTGTTCCATTTCGTTTAAACTCTGAGGATGTTTCAGAGAAAACTTTTGATCTGCTGCAGGAAAAGTCAGAGAATCATCAGAGAGATCATCTTGGATTTAACCTCTGAAGACTTCATCTCTTCTGATCCCTCGTAATATCTACACATGCATACATTATAAATACATGTGTAAGATCTGAGAGACATGAAGAGAGCATGTTAAAGATTTTAATTAACTCGCTCCCTGCGTCTAAAACCTAAACGACAGTATTCAAACCAGAGCTGCTCCGACACATCACGCCTCTGATTATCTGTCTGCCGCGGCCTCTTGACTCCAACAATATGTCGCCTCCACTCCGACAGCCCGGTCGGCCTCGGGGCGCTGGACGAGCTGGACGAGCTGGACGAGCCGGAGCGAAGCGGTGGGAGGAGGAGGGAGGAGGGAGGAGGAGGGAGGAGGGAGGAGGAGCAGAAGCCGCTGGCCACTGTTTATGTTTTCATTCTGCATGTTTCATTTTCTAAACCGCTGCAGCTCGTTTGCTGCCTGGAAGGTGACGGGAGGAAAACACTGCAGATTATTGTTTTGTTTTTGGAGCAGAACTTTGTTCATTTCAGTAAAAGAGTTTTTTTTCCCCTCTGAGCCGACGGCAGAGATGTTTTTCTCCCCGGATACAGGGAACGACTGTCACTGTGTGATCATGAAGAAGCAGCTCCACAGACCCACATTGAGATCTGACGTCACCGACCAAGTCATACCTTTGGTTTATTGATTAATTTATGTATTTATTGGTTTATTTGACAGGGACGATGCAACACTAATCAACAGTATGGCAAAGAAACTGTAGCTGAGCCTGAGTTGTCCCTGTCCAGATGTTAAAGGCAACTTAAAAACTGAAAAAGGGCATTGGTTAAAGAGAAACTCAGCTCCATGTGTCCCTTGTCTCCAGCTCCAGAGTCCTAGTTCTGGTTAAATCAATGAGTTGTAACTAGTTCCAAGGAGAATGGAGCATCTCTTGGCTGAAAACCAACCTTGTAAAGGGGTGATGATAACATCCAATCAGGTCACAAAGAAGCTGAAAGACTGTAAGTTCATGTTGTTGCTTCAACTAGTGTCCACACCTGCTCAGCTGAAGTTAATGGACATTGACAAAGTGTAATTAATCAAAGTGATGAAAACACTCTCTCTCGCTCTCTCTCTGTGGTCTCTGTTTATGTGACTCTCTCTCGCCCTCACCTTCCCACAGGCTCATCCAACCCTCCTGACTCCTCCTCTCTCCTCCCTGACGTCCACACTAGTTGCGTTTCCATCCACCTTTTTTTATTTGCATTTTCAAAAATTGCGAATAAATACTTGAATGGAAACGCCAGAAATTCAAAAAAAGGCAGTAAATGCGCATACAAGTTTTTACGCTTTGGGGGGTGGGTTTGTCAGCGTATCGATTAAATGAAAATGCGACTTTTTGTTATGGAAACAGATTATGCGAATTGAGCCAGAGTTTGGCGTTCAAACAAATGGAGAACGACGCACACCGCAACACAAACGCGCTCCGTAACCCATAATCTTTTGTTTATGACGGTTAAGACGACACAATCACACGCCGTAACATCGTATGTAACGTTATCCACCGCTCCATTTATTGATTTTTCGCCGGCTTTGTTGTCAACAGATGCACATGGAGGAGAGGAGCGGAACCAAAACAGCAGAAAAGCGAGCGGACTGTCACAGTTCCCGACTGTCTTTCTGTGTAAATATCTCATGTTGCAACATGAAAACCTGCAGCTTATATTCAAGTGTGGCCTATATAATATGTACAGTATTTTCTTTTAAAATGTAGCTGGTGCGGCTTATACAGGTGCATCTATAGTCCGGAAAGTACGTAAATTGTCCATGATGTTGAGAGTCAGCTGAGTGTCAGCTGTTGGATACATTCACGCTCTCTTATGACGTAATCTCACGGCGCACTCCTCCTAATCGCAAAACACTAATGAATGGAAACGGGCATAAATTTGCATTTGCTTTTTGCGCATTTTCACAAAATCTGCTCTTAAATTCGATACATTTGGATGGAAACCCAGCTACTGTCTCAAGGTCGTGTCTCCTCTTCTCTCTCTGACTCCCGTTCTCTCTCTCCATCTCCTCCTTTTCTCACTCTTTCATCTCCATCATTTTGTGAGCTGTTCTTCATCCCGTACCCTCCACTCCTTCTCCTCCTCCTCTTCCTCCTCCTTTCATCACCCCCACACTGAGCAGCCCTATTGCCTCACTCATTTTCCTCAAAGCTCTGCTCCTCGTATCTCCCTCTCTCTCTCTCTCTCCAACAAACGATTATTTTCCCACAATTCTCCAGAGCAGAAATCTCCCACATGTTCTCTCGTCTCCACCAGTTCGACAGACTTCGACCTTTAAAACAAAGGTAGTTGTCTAAAAGCCCCCGAGGGCGTCGACCTGTGTGTGGGCGTCTCCTGACCTGTGATTTACTGCAGCTGCTGAAAACTGATGTTAGATTTTTAATTCTGTTCTTTTGTTGCTGCTGCTGTTTTTTCACACAAAACTGCATTTTTACAAAGGTATAATCACTCTGTGCTGAATTTAAACTTTCACCTCTTCCACATGGCAAGCTGCAGTTCCTCTCCTGACCACTAGAGTGACAGTCCCATGTTGAAGGGATAGTGGAATTGGCCTATTGCCATAATCCCTATAGGTTTGTTACCATTTATTGTCGGAGCTATTTTAGAACGGCGGAGCAGAGCTGTGAGCTGCTCAGAGCTACGCTACGGAGGCTCATTATGGGATTTCTTGGTTTCCCTCATCAAACTCATCAAATACACAATCCAACAACTCCACAACGCTCTGGTGGACAAGTTGTGACCTGCACATTCACCACGCTGTGAGATAATAACACAACGTTACTAGACAGAGTTGTTTTTTCGAGGTTCAACTATGAATGTTGAACTATCCCTTTAAAATAAACATGTTCTTACTTGTATTTATAAAACTCACCTTTATTAAGGACTTATATAAGTTATAGAGAATTGAGGGTGTGGGCTCTTTGAGTGACAGGTGATCAATCATATCTGCCACATGCTGACAGATGCTAATCAGCTAACTCTGGTGCAAATTGTCAATTTTGCAATGTGCAAAGAAACTATACTAATGACCCTATAAGCAAAGTCGCAGCTCCACACAGGCTCCTCCTCTTGACCATATTTGGATGAGCTGGGAGTCAAGGGGGGGCGGAGTCAAGACACTCATGAGTTCAGAAACCTGCACTGTAATAAAAACACAACTTCATTTAAGGAAAAAAATACAATAAGCTTTAATAGTTTAGTAAAATAAACTGCAGAACACATTATTTCTGTGTCGTGATCAATAATCTATACCTCCGTGGTGATAATCAGCTGTTTCCTGTCCCTGTCTGATTTTTTTTTTTTTAACAGCTCCGTGTACAGCTGATTCAGATCCGTCTCACGCTCCAGCAGCCAGATATTACACTGCAGCAGCTGTAATGGAGCTGTCATGTCTGAATGAAGCAACGTGAGTTATATATTTACATACGTCTGAATGACAGCGAGATGCCACTTTAACAGGTCGACAGCGGTGGAGGCGGCGGCGAAGCCACGTCGTTTTTCCATCAAGCGGCTGCTTTTTTAATCTAAGTTCAACCACAGAAAACGACCTGCGCTGATCTGTGACATGTTTTTAAGTTTCTCTTGCACCTTTTGACTCCTGCAGCAGATTTACGCCTCTGTGTGTGTGTGTGTGCTAATGTTTTAACCCTCTGAAGTCGGCGCCATCGCATACAGTGGCGAGGGTTATGTGTTACTTCATCAAGGGTATCTCCCTTTATCTTATTTTTAATCAAAAATGGGACATGATGTGCCAGAGAGTGTTTATTCACATCAAGTTTGTTGCTCTGTTGCCTTGATTGGTCACGATTATAGGAAAATAAGCTGTAAATGTAATAAATAATGTGTAGATTCACATTTATATTCCATTTTACGCAGGCTACGGCCAACAAATGGGCCTCATATGGAAGGAGAAAGTTTGTTCACTGCAGAAAAACAAGACAAAAAAGCCAGTGAGTGCACCCAATGGAAATGTCAGACCTGTGATGTCTCTCTGCCTCATTGCAGACAGAAACTGTTTTCATACCATGCAATTTTTGTAAATAATGTATTTTGTATCATAGTTACAGCCCTTATTCTTCTTGCCCTGATCCACAAGACCTCAAAGAACAGTTATATAGTGTCTAAAAAGAAGTTTATAATCATTTCCTGTGTGTTTTTTTTTAACAAATGTGTGAAATTTAGTATTTTCCTTCCTTTTTCTGATCAAATAGTTTTTTCTACATTCATATAGCATGAATATTCTGAAAGCCAAAGGGTTATTTGATCGTGCATCACAGGGTTGAGGTTTTACAAGCATTAATACACAAAGAGACCAGGCCAGAGAGAAATACAAAAGAGGAAACGCCGTAGACTTGGTTAACGTGATGCCGTCTGAAGCCCGAACAACGAGGATCTGATCTGAAACGGTCGTGTCGTGTATGTGGAGTCGACGGATATTTTCCTCTTATATATATTTATGTGTTCGATGTCTTTCTCCCGTCAATCAAAGCTCTTTCACCATGTCATCGTTTTCCTTTCTTTCTTTTTTTTTTTCTAACAGTCTGTCACTGTCACAGCTTTTTAACTATTTCTGTCTCTTACTCAGTGAGTCTTTTATTCACGACTGTCGCTCTGGTTTTCCTCCTCTGTCACTCCACATCGCTGCCACTTCTTTATTTTTATCCATCTGTCCATAAGTCTCTTTGAATCCTTTCTCTCCACTGCACCAGCGCTCCCTCTCTTCTTCCTCTCCCTCTTCTCTCTTGTTTTTATAGTTTATCACTGTCTTATTCTTCTCCCAGTTTTATGTCTTCTGGTCTTTTTCTCTCCCCCCCTTTATCTCTTCCTTTATGCCACTTCATTCTCGTCATTTGTCTCCTTTGAGGCCTGAACCGCTGGTGTGTGTGTGTGTGTATTATGTGTGTTATGTGTGTGCTCGTGCACGTGATTGGTCGTGTGCCTAAGCTATATAAAAAGCAGCATACTGAGAAAATTAAAAAGAGATTTAACGTTTTTTGTGTGACAGATGGAAAATGAAGCGTATGGTGGTGCATAAAAACAAATTCTAAGTATTATTTGTGTGTGTGCGTGTGTGTGTGTGTGTGCATGTGTGTGTGTGTGTGTGAGTGACAGTGAGCGAGTGAGAGTGGAAACACCATCATGTAGGGATTTGAGTGTGATAGAGTGTAAAGTACTTAGGCTGCTCTGCAACCAGTGCGTGATGCGTGAGTGCAGGCAGCCGTGCACACATCAGACTGACAGACGTTGTGTGTGTTCGCATGTAGGTTACGGCATAATATGCATCTGTGCATTTTATTTATTTATTTATTTATTGTCTTTCTCCATGTGCATATGTGTCGAGTAGAGTAGAGACACACACACATACACACACACACACAAACACGGCAGAGCTCCGAGCTGGAGAAGCTACAGAGAGAAACACAACCACCGTCTGGTTTTTATGAATTTCAAATCGATTCAATGGGATTTTTTCCATTAATACAAAACCGCAAATTGTCCAATAAAAAAAGGCGACGACAGGTTGGTTCTCACACAATAGCTGGGAGAGTGAACAAAAAGCTCGGCTGGAGGGTTATAATCAGATGGAGTATAATGGCTCACAGGTTAATTCAGACTCTACAACAACTCTCCGCTCGCCTCTTTTCATGGGAAATATTGTGAATATTTTAATGTGAAATGTAACAAAGCAGCAACAGCTGAACCGTCGGGTTTCAATCAGAGGCCGAAGGAACGAGGCGAGCAGAGTGGAAGCTACTGGGTTTCATCACAGAAGCTGTTTCATCCAATAATAACAGGACTTTTCTTCTTCTTGTTCGACCTGTTCAGAGCTGCTGCAGCGCTGGTACTGATCTACAGCGTCTTCCTCCTCTGTTACAAAGCTCAGCTGTTGGGTTTTTACTTTTTAGCATTTTTTTTAGCATCTGGATCAAACCTCTGTGGCTGTAACAGTCTGTAAACTAAAAAAAAAAAGGGGAAGAAGACTCATTCATTCTGTGTGAGTATGAGCACATTACAGTAAATGCTACAGTGCGGCTAGGCTAGGCAAGGCAATTTTATTTGAATAGCCCGTTTTTACAAACAGTTTGTCTCAAAGGGCTTCACATGGCATCATAACAACATCCTCTGTCCTTAGACCCTCACATCCACTGTACAGTCAAACTGGCAGGACCTCATGCAACGTATGTGAACGCAACGTGCCATATGTGTCATGGAAACTGAGTCTCGGCCAGCGGTGCGGCGTAAACGCAAACGGCGCTCGCTGAAAAATGAATCGTGGCATAATTGTTGCATCTGTGAAAACAGCCTGGAAGTGAATTGATGAGACTCAACAGTTTGTCTTGTTTTAACGAGTTGAAGGACTCAGTAACGACTAAAATGTATCACTTGAACTCTGTACTTCATGTTGTTGCTGCTCTTTACATTCTTGAAAAGTAGTGAATTTAGAAGTAAATGTTTTTTTGTTTTTTTTGTTTTATCATGGTATCGAAATTCACTGTTGATCGTGACAATCCTATTGCCAGGTCTTTTTATTAAATGTTATATCCCGGACGCTGCTGGACCTGAACAACATACTGGATTTGTTCCTTCATTTTCTTAAAGGGACAACGAGGAGTTTTGGAAAAGCGAAGTGTTTTCACACTACATTTATGAGCCTCCGCACTGTGAAATTATTTGACCGGTGCAAGACAGACTCATGTTTTCATTCATCAGTGAAGTCAGAGGTTGGAAGACGATCACATACCGTCGTAGTTCTGACCATAAACGGAGATTCGGCGGCGTTATTCTCATGACTCGCCACGAAACCGAAAGTAAAGAAAAGCTGGTCGGCTTGACCAGCATCTCCACCACCACTAATAATAACAAAATAACAATAGAGACAAAACCATAGATTTATCTAAAATGGAGCCATTAACAAGTGGTAACGTAGATTCATCCACATTAATATGAGACTTTTTTTATAACCAAATAGAAACTCCTCGTTGTCCCTTTAACATGTTGAACGACAGTAAAACATTCAACTGAAACCGAAGTTGAAGAGTTCCTGAACACGTCAGAGTCAGAGTCTTAAACGCGTCTCTGAGTAACTCCTTCGTCTTTTGTCCTTTGTTTTAAATAAAGATTGAAAAAATCATTGTTATTATTATTATTATCTAATGATCAGACTTCCTGCCTGATGATTGACGGTCAGTGAATGTGAAGCTCTCTGTCTTCCTCTGATTGGTAGTTGCTGATGTCCAGGTCAGGACCTTGAAGCGCTGCCTGTTCCCATCAGAGGGTGTGGGAGGGGGAGGAGGGGGAGCAGAGTGCTCTGTAGCACTTTACACTCTCAGTCCATTAACCAT